>NC_134357.1:322646214-322928714 GCF_048569485.1 Anomaloglossus baeobatrachus
GGCAGATGTATACTACTACGCATTTCGGCGGAACGCCTTCCTCAGGTCATAGTCAGTACAAGATTAAGAGGATATTTATAAATGTTTTTCCTGAGCAGCGAAGTAACTCACATGTTCTCAATAAATTAATTATATAGGGGAGTATACACTGCTCAGGTAAAATCACAAATTCACAAGAGGAAAGTACAAAAAGACCATGAAGTATTTATCTAACCTTAAATTACATAGGTATCCATCCAGATAAAATACAGAAAAAAATATATTTTTTTATATGTCTTGCTTCCTATAATGTGTTTTGACAAACGAATGTGATTATCTACATCTATAAAGTGGGGTTTTATTGTGTCTATTGATTTTCATGTCCATTTATGGGGAAAAAAAAGAAAGAAAAAAAGATATGTATATTTATCTATATATAAGATTTTCATACCTAGATGTTAATTGATATATATATATATTTTTTTCTGTATTTTATCTGGATGGATACCTATGTAATTTAAGGTTAGATAAATACTTCATGGTCTTTTTGTACTTTCCTCTTGTGAATTTGTGATTTTACCTGAGCAGTGTATACTCCCCTATATAATTAATTTATTGAGAACATGTGAGTTACTTCGCTGCTCAGGAAAAACATTTATAAATATCCTCTTAATCTTGTACTGACTATGACCTGAGGAAGGCGTTCCGCCGAAACGCGTAGTAGTATACATCTGCCATGCATCAGTGTGAACAAGCCGGTGTCTTTACTTGAGAAATGGATATATATTTTTAATCGAGTTGATATAAATAAAGAAGCATTTTTATTTATCCCTTTGGAGTCCAGCTGGATCTTTCCACTGCTTTCTTCTATTATCTTCTCGGCTTGCTGCCGTAATCCGTGCCGGACCAAAGGGGACTAACAGGAGGATATATTCAGGCTTGTCTCTGCAGTGGTGAGCGGTTTTGTTTGTTTTTTGTACTAATCTAGGGTTTAGTGGCAACTGTGAGCTGTCATTAACCCCTGATAGTACCCCACTTGCCACTGCATCAGATCAATTGGGATGAGCTGAGTAAAGTGCTTGGATTGTTGCATCTAATGGATGCAACAATTCGGGGTGGCTGCAGGTTGCTACTTTTAGGCTGGGGGGCTATAACCATGGACCTCCCCAGCTTGAGAATTCTAGACCCCAGCTGTCAGCTTTATCATGGCTGGGTATCAAAATTGGGGGGGTCCGCACTCTGTTTTTAAAAATTGTTTATTTATATAATTAAAAAAAAAGCCATATGCAATTCCTCTTATTTTGATACATAGCCAAAGTAAGTGCACGGTTGGCTGCAGCCGGTAGCCGTATGCTTTATCTGCAGTAGGTATCACAATATGGGGGGACCCTATGCCAATTTTATTTATTTTTACACTACAATAGAGACGCACACAGCACCTGTGATTCCAAGCAGTCAGACACTGTCACACAGTGTGGGGGTGTGGTCTGACTGCAACCAATCACAGATGCTGGGCCTGCCGGTGGGCGGGGGAAGCAGTGAATATGCATGAGAGTAATGAGCGTCCCTGGCAGTAGTGTTACGTCCGCGTGGAGACTAAGTATAACACTCTTGTTTATTCCTATTTCCTTTCTTTTTTTTTTATTTTAATTACCCAGGTGGCCGGATCCGGATAGTTACCCAAAGTTCCCTGAGAACTCCGGCCCCGGGATTGGTGCACGGGTATTAGAGATCCTGCATGGATCCGGACCCTTAGGCTGGAAACACATCTATGCGAGTAAAATCGGTCCGACTGGGCTGAAAAAAACTCGGCTGATTTTAGTTCACGTTAGGTGCGAGTGCAACGCAAGTGCGATGCTATTTCTGAATAAATTAATGATTTCTTCGGCGCTCTATTGGGAGACCCAGACGATTGGGTGTATAGCACTGCCTCCGGAGGCCACACAAAGCATTACACTAAAAAGTGTAAGGCCCCTCCCCTTCTGGCTATACACCCCCCGTGGGATCACGGGCTGCTTCAGTTTTCAAGCTTTGTGCGAAGGAGGTCAGACATCCACGCATAGCTCCACTGTTTAGTCAGCAGTAGCTGCTGACTATATCGGATGGAAGAAAAGAGGGCCCATATAGGGCCCCCAGCATGCTCCCTTCTCACCCCACTTGTGGTTTGTAAGGTTGAGGTACCTATTGCTGGTACGGAGGCTGGAGCCCACATGCTGCTTTCCTTCCCCATCCCCCTGAGGGGCTCTGAGGAAGTGGGATCTTACCGGCCCCAAAGCCCTGAGGCCGGGCTCCATCCACAGACCCATTGAACCTGCTGGATACGGAGCTGGGGTACCGTTCAGGGACATGGCCCTGCACCATTCAGGTACTCTGTGTCCCCGTACACACAGGCACAGCACACTCCAGACTTGCTGGGTGTGCTAGTGCGCCGGGGACAGTAAGGGGTTAGAGTCACTGCAGCTTAGCTGAGTGACTTTATGTATTGGGAACTACCGCGCCGGACGCTCCGGGAGCGGCGGCGCGGCTGGGACTTGTACTGCGCCGGGGACTCAGCGCCGACCGCGCTTTTACGGCGGCGGCGCTTATAAATCCAGTCCCCGGCTTTTGCGGCCTAGCTCCACTTCGTTCCCGCCCCCACCCTGTCAATCAGGGAAGGGGACAGACGCTGGGCAATCGTCAGCGCCGAGGGCTGGAGCCTTATTTACATGCTCCAGCCCTCTCACTGGGCACAGTGGGACGCTGGTTTCCCGCACTTTCTCTGAACACTCCCAGGGCCCGCCCCCCCCCCTCCACAGACGCCGGCAGCCATTCCTGCATGCAGTCTGGCTGGAGGACGGACACAGGCTCTGGGAGACCCAGACTAGGGATTTCTGGCGACCACACACCCGCGTTAAGCGGGCGGTAAGCAGCACATTAGTGCTGGCCCCACTAGTGCCACAGTGTTTATTTGGTGTCCTGTACCAGATATATGTTTATTGCACTGTAAGGTCGCTTCTTGGCTTTATACCCTATATTGCTCTGAGGAGACAACAACATGTCATCCACAAAACGCAGGGGTGCCAAGGCACGGGCTGTATACACTGCTTGTACAGCATGTGGGGCTAATCTACCGGCAAGCTCCAACGACCCCCATTGTGTGCAATGTTCGATCCCGGTGGCACTTCGTCAGCCAGAGTCTATGGTGATAGTGGCCCAGGCAGAGACGCCTGTGAACCCTGCCCCGGTGACGGGGACAGAATTTGCAGTTTTTGCTGACAAAATGTCTGTGACTATGACAAAGATCCTGGAGACCTTGCAGTCCAGGCCAATGGCTCAGACCATGGACACTGCCGTGTCTATGCCCCCCGGTCCCCCTCAGTTGGAACTAATCCGTACTTCAAGGGGGTCCCAGGCATCACAGGCTGAGGACTCTGACTCGGATGACAGTCCCAGGCGGCCTAAGCGGCCTCGCTGGGAGAGACCCTCCACGTCATCACGCTGCTCAGGGTCTCAGCGAGAAGGGTCTCTATATGATGAGACAGAGGTGGGTGATCAGGAGTCTAGTCCTGAGACCGCACTCAATCTGGATACGCCTGATGGTGACGCCATGGTAGATGACCTCATAGCGGCCATCAATAGGCTGTTGGATATTTCTCCCCCAGCCCCTTCAGCAGAGGAGGCAGCTGCACAGCAGGAGAAGTTCCATTTCCGGTATCCCAAGCGTAAACTGAGTACTTTTCTGGACCACGCTGACTTCAGAGAATCAGTCCAGAAACACCACGCTTATCCAGACAAGCGTTTCTCCAAACGTCTTAAGGATACACGTTATCCCTTTCCCCCTGACGTGGTCAAACGCTGGACCCAGTGTCCAAAGGTGGATCCCCCAATATCCAGGCTGGCGGCTAGATCCTTAGTCGCAGTAGAGGATGGGGCTTCACTTAAAGATGCCAATGACAGACAGATGGACCTTTGGTTGAAATCTGTCTATGAAGCTATCGGCGCGTCGTTTGCTCCAGCATTCGCGGCCGTGTGGGCTCTCCAAGCTATTTCAGCTGGTCTGGCACAGGTGGACTCTATCATACGTCCAGCGGTGCCACGAGTAGCGTCCTTAACTACGCAAATGTCTGCATTTGCGACCTACGCTATCAATGCGGTACTGGACTCCACGAGCCGTACCTCAATGGCGTCCGCCAACTCTGTGGTTTTGCGCAGAGCCTTGTGGTTAAAAGAATGGAAAGCAGATTCTGCTTCTAAAAATGTTTAACCAGCTTGCCATTATCTGGAGACAGACTGTTTGGCGAGCAATTGGCGGAAATCATTAAACAGTCCAAGGGTAAGGACTCTTCCTTACCCCAGCCCAGGTCAAGCAAACCTCAACAGAGGAAGTGGCAGTCGAAGTTTCGGTCCTTTCGAGGCTCGGGCAAGACCCAATTTTCCTCGTCCAAGGGGACTCAGAAAGAGCAAAGGAGCTCTGATTCCTGGCGGGCTCAATCACGCCCCAAGAAAGCAACCGGAGGTACCGCTTCCAAGGCGGCTGCCTCATGACTTTCGGCCTCCTCCCTCCGCATCCTCGGTCGGTGGCAGGCTCTCCCGCTTTTGCGACATTTGGCTGCCACAGGTCAAGGACCGGTGGGTAACAGACATTTTGTCTCACGGGTACAGGATAGAGTTCAGTTCTCGTCCTCCGCCTCGGTTCTTCAGAACTTCCCCACATCCCGACCGAGCAGATGCCCTTCTGCAGGCGGTGGATTCTCTAAGAGCAGAAGGAGTGGTGGTCCCTGTCCCTCTTCGGGAACAAGGGCAAGGTTTTTACTCCAATCTCTTTGTGGTGCCAAAAAAGGACGGCTCATTCCGTCCTGTTCTGGACCTAAAACTGCTCAACAAGCATGTGAACGCCAGGCGGTTCCGGATGGAATCCCTCCGCTCAGTCATTGCCTCAATGTCTCAAGGAGATTTCCTTGCATCAATAGACATCAAAGATGCTTATCTCCACGTGCCGATTGCTACAGAGCACCAGCGCTTTCTACGCTTCGTGATAGGAGACGACCATCTTCAGTTCGTAGCTCTGCCATTTGGCCTGGCGACAGCCCCACGGGTTTTCACCAAGGTCATGGCGGCAGTGGTAGCAGTCTTGCACTCTCAGGGACACTCAGTGATCCCTTACTTGGACGATCTACTTGTCAAGGCACCCTCTCAAGAGGCATGCCAACTCAGCCTGAATGTTGCGCTGGAGACTCTCCAGACGTTTGGGTGGATCATCAACTTCTCAAAGTCGCATCTGTCACCGACCCAATCACTAACGTACCTTGGCATGGAGTTTCATACTCTCTCAGCGATAGTGAAGCTTCCGCTGGACAAGCAGCGGTCACTACAGACGGGGGTGCAGGCTCTTCTTCAAAGTCAGTCGCACTCCTTAAGGCGCCTCATGCACTTCCTAGGGAAGATGGTGGCAGCAATGGAGGCAGTCCCGTTTGCGCAGTTTCATCTGCGCCCACTTCAGTGGGACATTCTCCGCCAATGGGACGGGAAGTCTACATCCCTGGACAGGGAAGTCTCCCTTTCCCAGACGGCCAAGGACTCTCTTCAGTGGTGGCTTCGTCCCACCTCATTGTCACAGGGAAGATCCTTCCTACCCCCATCCTGGGCGGTGGTCACGACAGACGCGAGTCTGTCAGGGTGGGGAGCAGTGTTTCTCCACCACAGGGCTCAAGGGACGTGGACTCGGCAGGAGTCCACCCTTCAGATCAATGTTCTGGAAATCAGGGCAGTGTATCTTGCCCTACTAGCCTTCCAGCAGTGGCTGGAGGGAAAGCAGATCCGAATTCAGTCGGACAACTCCACAGCGGTGGCATACATCAACCACCAGGGAGGGACACGCAGTCGCCAAGCCTTCCAGGAAGTCCGGCGGATTCTGATGTGGGTGGAGGACAGAGCATCCACCATATCCGCAGTTCACATCCCGGGCGTAGAAAACTGGGAAGCAGACTTCCTCAGTCGCCAGGGCATGGACGCAGGGGAATGGTCCCTTCACCCGGACGTGTTTCAGGAAATCTGTCGCCGCTGGGGGGTGCCGGACGTCGACTTAATGGCGTCTCGGCACAACAACAAGGTCCCGGCATTCATGGCGCGGTCTCGCGATCAAAGAGCTCTGGCGGCAGACGCCTTAGTGCAAGATTGGTCGCAGTTCCGGCTCCCTTATGTGTTTCCACCTCTGGCACTCTTGCCCAGAGTGCTACGCAAGATCAGAGCCGATTGCAGCCGCGTCATACTCGTCGCCCCAGACTGGCCGAGGAGGTCGTGGTATCCGGATCTGTGGCATCTCACGGTCGGACAGCCGTGGGCACTACCAGACCGACCAGACTTACTGTCCCAAGGGCCGTTTTTCCATCGGAATTCTGCGGCCCTGAACCTGACTGTGTGGCCATTGAATCCTGGATCCTAGCGTCTTCAGGATTATCCCAAGGGGTTGTTGCCACTATGAGACAGGCTAGGAAGGCCACGTCTGCTAAGATCTACCATAGAACGTGGAGGATTTTCTTATCCTGGTGCTCTGCACAAGGAGTACCCCCCTGGCCATTCGAGTTACCTACTCTCCTTTCTTTCCTGCAAGCTGGGTTGGAAAAGGGCTTGTCGCTCGGCTCCCTTAAAGGGCAAGTCTCGGCACTGTCCGTGTTTTTTCAGAAGCGTCTAGCACGACTTTCTAAAGTGCGCACGTTCCTGCAGGGCGTTTGTCATATCGTCCCTCCGTACAGGCGACCATTAGATCCATGGGATCTAAACAGGGTACTAGTTGCTCTCCAGAAGCCGCCCTTCGAGCCTCTGAAGGATGTTTCACTTTCTCGTCTCTCACAGAAAGTGGCCTTTCTGGTAGCGATCACGTCTCTTCGGAGAGTGTCTGAGCTAGCAGCGCTGTCATCCAAGGCTCCCTTCCTGGTGTTCCACCAGGACAAGGTAGTGCTGCGCCCCATTCAGGAGTTTCTCCCTAAGGTAGTATCCTCTTTTCATCTTAATCAGGATATATCCTTGCCTTCCTTTTGTCCTCATCCGGTGCATCGGTATGAAAAGGATTTGCATTTGTTAGATCTGGTGAGAGCACTCAGAATCTACATTTCCCGCACGGCGCCCTTGCGCCGCTCGGATGCACTCTTTGTCCTTGTCGCTGGTAAGCGCAAAGGGTCGCAGGCTTCCAAAGCCACCCTGGCTCGATGGATCAAAGAACCAATTCTTGAAGCCTACCGTTCTGCGGGGCTTCCGGTGCCATCAGGGCTGAAGGCCCACTCAACCAGAGCCGTGGGTGCGTCCTGGGCTTTACGACACCAGGCTACGGCTCAACAGGTGTGCCAGGCAGCTACCTGGTCGAGTCTGCACACTTTCACCAAACATTATCAGGTGCATACCTATGCTTCGGCGGACGCCAGCCTAGGTAGAAGAGTCCTGCAGGCGGCAGTTGCCTCCCCATAGGGGAGGGCTGTCTTTGCAGCTCTAACATGAGGTATTTCTTTACCCACCCAGGGACTGCTTTTGGACGTCCCAATCGTCTGGGTCTCCCAATAGAGCGCCGAAGAAGAAGGGAATTTTGTTACTTACCGTAAATTCCTTTTCTTCTAGCTCTTATTGGGAGACCCAGCACCCGCCCTGTTGTCCTTCGGGATTTTTGGTTTTTTGCGGGTACACATGTTGTTCATGTTGAACGGTTTTCAGTTCTCCGACGTTACTTCGGAGTGAATTTGTTTAAACCAGTTATTGGCTTTCCTCCTTCTTGCTTTAGCACTAAAACTGAAGCAGCCCGTGATCCCACGGGGGGTGTATAGCCAGAAGGGGAGGGGCCTTACACTTTTTAGTGTAATGCTTTGTGTGGCCTCCGGAGGCAGTGCTATACACCCAATCGTCTGGGTCTCCCAATAAGAGCTAGAAGAAAAGGAATTTACGGTAAGTAACAAAATTCCCTTCTTTACTACTAGCGTGTGTAATGCGTGTGTAATGCATGTGTAATGCGTATTTTTTACTATGTCATCTGCCATTCAGCTCTGCTACATGGCCGCTGACAGCAGACACAGACAGCCATGTAGCAGAGCTGAATGGCAGATGACAGTAGACACAGACAGAGCTGCACAATCAGAATGAACTCGGGTGAACTTCACCCGACTTCATTGTCATGCCGCAGCTCTGTCTGTGTGCCGCGTCCTGATTAGCGGTCACCAGTGAAGGGTTCACCGGTGACCACTAATCCCCCGAGTGACTGAAGTTAGCAGCCCTCTCTCATATACTCACCGATCCCCGGCGCCGCGCTGCACGGCGTTCACACTGCTCCGGCGGCTTTTACTATTTTGAAAAAGCCGGCCGCTCATTAAACAATCTCGTATTCCCTGCTTTCCCCGCCCACAGGCGCCTATGATTGGTTGCAGTGAGACATGCCCCCACGCTGAGTGACAGGTGTCACACTGCACCCAATCACAGCAGCTGGTGGGCGGGTCTATACTGTGCAGTGAAATAAATAATTAAATAATTTAAAAAAATGGCGTGCGGTCCCCCCCCAATTTTAATACCAGCCAGATAAAGCCATACGGCTGAAGGCTGGTATTCTCAGGATGGGGAGCTCCACATTATGGGGAGCCCCCCACCATAACAATATCAGTCAGCAGCCGCCCAGAATTGCCGCATACATTATATGCGACAGTTCTGGGGCTGTACCCGGCTCTTCCCGATTTGCCCTGGTGCTTTGGCAAATCGGGGTAATAAGGAGTTATTGGCAGCCCATAGCTGCCACTAAATCCTAGATTAATCATGTCAGGCGTCTATGAGACACCCTCCATGATTAATCTGTAAGTTACAGTAAATAAACACACACACCCGAAAAAATCCTTTATTAGAAATAAAAAACACAAACACATTCCCTCATTACCAATTTAATAAGCCCCAAAAAGCCCTCCATATCCGGCGTACTCCACGGACCTCCAGCGTCGCTTTCAGCATGAAGGTGACAGGATCTGCAGAAGACACCGCCGCTCCGGTCACCTCCAAGCAGCAACTGAGGTGAGTAGCGCGATCGGCTGAGCTGTCACTGTTGGAGGATCCAGCGGTGGCCGCGATTAACCTCAGTGACAGCTCAGCTGATCGCGCTACTCACCTCAGTTGCTGCTTGGAGGTGACCGGAGCGGCGGTGTCTTCTGCAGCTCCTGTCACCTTCATGCTGGAAGCGACGCTGGAGGTCCGTGGAGTACGCCGGATATGGAGGGCTTTTTGGGGCTTATTAAATTGGTAATGAGGGAATGTGTTTGTGTTTTTTATTTCTAATAAAGGATTTTTTCGTGTGTGTGTTTATTTACTGTAACTTACAGATTAATCATGGAGGGTGTCTCATAGACGCCTGACATGATTAATCTAGGATTTAGTGGCAGCTATGGGCTGCCAATAACTCCTTATTACCCCGATTTGCCAACGCACCAGGGCAAATCGGGAAGAGCCGGGTACAGTCCCAGAACTGTCGCATCTAATGTATGCGGCAATTCTGGGCGGCTGCTGACTGATATTGTTAGGCTGGGGGGCTCCCCATAACGTGGAGCTCCCCATCCTGAGAATACCAGCCTTCAGCCGTATGGCTTTATCTGGCTGGTATTAAAATTGGGGGGGACCACACGCCATTTTTTTTATTTATTTATTTCACTGCACAGTATAGACACGCCCACCGGCTGCTGTGATTGGGTGCAGTAAGACACCTGTCACTCAGCGTGGGGGCGTGTCTCACTGCAACCAATCATAGGCGCCTGTGGGTGGGGAAAGCAGGGAATAGGAGATTGTTTAATGAGCGGCCGGCTTTTTCAAAATAGTAAAAGCCGCCGCAGCAGTGAGAAAGCCGTGCAGCGCCGCGCTAGGGATCGGGGAACGGTGAGCATGAGAGAGGAGGGGAAAATGACCGACAGACTGTGAGAGAGGCACAGAGATAGTGACGGACCGACAGAGAGAGAATAGAGACTGAGAGGGAGAGACCGACTGACAGAGAATAGTGATTGACAGACATTGGGAGACATCGCTCGTTTCCAGTGTTTTAGGAAACATGCGAGAAATGTATTTAGAAAATCGGATGTCACTAGGATGGTGTGAGTGCCGTCCCGTGACATCCGATTATTTACACGCTCCCATAGACTTGCATTGGAGAAACTCGCAGTAGAAACTCGCAAAAAAGCAGCATGCTGCGATTTTTTTCTCAGTCCGATTTGGACTGAGAAAAAAATCGCAGATGAGAGCTGAAATATTCACTAACATGTGTCCGATTCCAATGCGAGATTTTCTCGCATTGCTCTACTGCGAGAAACTCGTAAGTGAGAAGCAGCCCTTACAGTTCGGGTTCGCCCATCACTACTTATTTCACACTTTGTTTTCTGTGCAGATTTTCCCCATACACTTCCATTATATGCGGAAAATCCACAGATAAAAACACGTGAGTTTAGTGCATTTCGCAGCAGAAATTCTCTAAATACTCATGTAATTAGCACCTAAGAATGGGAATAACGTTTAACAAAGCCAAATACCAGGAGGTTTATAAAAAAAAGACAAAGCATGACACACCAAACAAAAACTAAAAAAAATGCAGCGTAAAAAATGTGATAAAGACGCATGTTAAAAACACATAAAAACGCAAGTAACCAAAATTCCATAATAAAAGCAGAAATGATGCAGAAATTGTAGAACATCAAAAAGCTCATCGTGTAAAATGTAGCTTCAAGGGTTATTCCCATCTCTAAGATCCTATCCCAATATATAGTAGGTGTAATAATAATAATATTAGCAAATACCTCAAATTAGAAATGTAGTACAGTTCTCCTGATATAGCCATGTCTCTTACCTCATGTGCAGGGCATCGCAGCTTAGCTATCCATGGTTACATGCACTCATATAGTGATAGTTGCGCGTTGTTCTAACAATGGTTACCTAAGCTGCAATTCCCTGCACATGAGGTAAGAGACATGGCTATATCAGGAGAACTATACTACATTTCTAATTGGAGGCATTTGCTAATATTATTATTATTATTATTATTATGCCTACTACATATTGGGATAGGAACTTGGAGATGGGAATACCCCTTTAAGGGTACGCTCACACGAGCGACAAATACGGACGAGAGCAATGCGAGAAATTCTCGCATTGCACTCTGACCAATACTAGTCAATGAGGGAGAGCTGTTGGTCAGCTTTTCTCGCATCCAGATTCTGGATGCGAGAAAAGCGGCAGCATGCTGCGATTTGATCCAGAATACGTCCGAGGCTCGCCAATACAAGTCAATGGGTGCGAGGAAAAATCGGATGTCACACGGACTGCACACGGACCATCCTAGTGACATCCGTTTTTCTAAATACAATCCTATCATGTAGCACAGAACACTGTAAATTCTCCTGTACATGACTGTAAATGAGTAACAGCTGCTGTGCAAAAAAACGGATTGCATACTGACAGCACACTGAGTGCACACTGAGTGCACACTGATGACAAGTGAGAAAAATTCGTCCGACTTTCGCAAACGAGAATGGGACCGTTTTTTAATACGTTCGTGTGAGTCCAGCCTAAGGCCAAGTTCAGACTTCTGCATGGAAAAAAATGGGCCAGTCACCTTTGCAAATTGTGGTCTTAACTTCTCCATCTGCAGCTCCATTCCCTGATCAATCACTATAAAGCAGACCAGATGAAAGCATGCTGTGATTTTTTTTTTTACACATAGAATGTGTTATATAGTATGTGTTATTGATCTGTGTGACAATTTGGTTTGCGGAGGTAAACCGGTTATTATTAGATCAGTGTGCTGTCCATTGAGCACATGGACGTCACAATATCTACTAATACGACTGTCTGAATGGGGTCTAATTGTGATAACTGTCTAGTGTTAAAGGAGTCCTGGGAGCAGAGCCCTGAAAACTGGGATGTGTGATCTGCCGCTATACACATCAGCCAGCTCATAGGAGACGTCCACACAATTTTTAGATCCATTGTATTCCTCACATCTGGAGCTAGCCAATAATTTAGTGATCCTGATAGATAGTGAGCTTTTGGAACCAGAATCAATGCATTCATAGCTATTTAAATTGACCAGCCTTGCTTAAAGGGGTTGTCCGGTGAAAGATATCACCTATCCACAACTTTTAGACTAGTGGGGGTCCAACCACCTATTTCCAAAAAGGGGCTATTTGTTTGCCTGTTAAGCCCCCATCACACATAGCGAGATCACTGAAACGTCACAGGTTTTGTGACGTATCAGCGACCTCGCCAGCAATATCGCTGTTTGGGACAAGCAGCAGCGAGCGGGCCCCTGCTGCGAGGTCGCTGATCGTGACACCACGGGACCATTTTTTGCTCGTTGGTCTCCCGCTGTGCAGCACGCATCGGCGTGTTTGATGGCGGGAGACCAACAAGCGCCCACTCTGAGTGTGCAGGGAGCCGTCCTTACATGGGTCACTGATGGCTGGTCGCTGTGGAGATCTGCCTGATTGACAGCTCAATAGCGACCATGTACCGACATTCCAGCGTTCCCTGCCAGGTCAGATAGCTGGTGGGATCGCTGGTACGTCGCTATGTGTAACGGGACTCTAAAGCGGGCTTTACACACTACGACATCGCACAAGTGAACTCGTTGGGGTCACGGAATTTGTGACGCACATCTGGTTGCTTTAGCGATGCCGTTGCGTATGACACCTATAAGCGATTTTGCATCGTTGCAAAAACGTGCAAAATCGCTCATCGGTGACATGGGGGTCCATTCTCAAATATTGTTACTGCAGCAGTAACGAAGTTGTTCCTTGTTCCTGCAGCAGCACACATCGCTCCGTGTGACACCGCAGGAACGAGGAAGCTCTCCTTACCTGCCTCCCGCCCGCAATGCGGAAGGAAGGAGGTGGGTGGGATGTTACGTCCCGCTCAGCTCCGCCCCTCCGCTTCTATTGTGCGGCGGTTCAGTGACGCTGCTGTGACGTCGCTGTGACGCTGAACGAACCGCCCCCTTAGAAAGGAGGCAGTTCGCCGGTCACAGCGACGTCGCAGGGCAGGTAAGTAGTGTGACGGGTCTGGGCGATGTTGTGCAACACGGGCAGCGATTTGCCCGTGTTGCACAACCGATGGGGGCGGGTATCCACGCTAGCGATATCAGGACCGATATCGCAGTGTGTAAAGTAGCCTTTAGAGTGGGGCTGCATTGTGCATGTTTTATTACGCTCCAATCATTCCCTGGGGACCCTGGCAGAAAGAGTCGAGTACATACAGTAGAGAATGAATGGAGGGTAGGACGAGCATGTGCATGCTCTTTTCTGGAGATGGGTCGGCCCTCCACTGATCTATAAGTTATCGCCTATTCTGTTATGTAGTTCAGTTGAAAAAAGACATTTCTATCAAAGTCAACCAAGACGTGGGAGATAATAAAGGAAATAGGTACACCCCATCACAGTACATGATCCAATCTGTCCTAAAAAGCCTTTTTTTTTTCATTGAACAGCCCCTTTAACTTGGAGCGATCACTTTAAATCACTGTGAATGCATTGATTCTGGTTCCAGGAGCTTACTATCGATAAGGATGACTATATTATTGGCCAGCTCTAGATATCTGAGTGGTATAATGGATCTAAATTTAGGGTTGGACGTCACTGATGAGGCGGCTGATGTGTATATTAGGGGCGCAGAGGATCACTCATTCTAGTTTTCAGGACTCTGTTTTCGTTCTCTTCCTAACTTCAGCTTGTGCTTCCATATTTAGGAATCGAGCTGAGTCTGCTTGGCCGGCACTTCCTTGGAATGTCTATTAATACATCAAGGAACCATTTGCTGCCATTTGTCAGCTTCTCCCATGACAGCAGCTGTACCCTTTTAGCTATACATTTCTCTGTGCCACCTTTGCACATGGCAGCCAAGCACTGAGGAGTTAACATTTTTATTCCCCTATTTTGTACCCTCTAGAATTAATGACGGAGGAGGAAGAATGAGGTATAATGTAGTAAGACTATGAGAAGACGTGATGACGATGTAATGTAGTAACGCCGAAATAGGGCTTAGGTTTATGCAGACAATATTACACTAGAGGTAATAATGTGTATATGGAACCTGTGGGTACTGGCATCTAAAGAACAGGCTCACTCTCATCATTGGGGTATGTTCACACAACATTTTTAACACACAAGTGACCCCGCCAAGTATTCCAAGAGGAAGAATCTTCAGGACACATGGCATTTTTTCTCCTGAATTGTCTTCTTTTTTACATCTTTCTGGTCGCTTCTTCAATCTTTGTTGAGTGTCTTTCCAGTATTTTGGGTCGTCTTTTGTACTTACATTTTCCACTGACTTTTTTTTTTCCACTGAACAATGAATAAACTGCTAATGGTTTCTGAAGTAAAAATGCATTGAAAACTCTCAAATAGACACTTACAATGGGGAAAATAAGTATTCGATACACTCCCTGTTTCAACTTTTCTCACCTACAAAGAATAGAGAGGTCTGTAATTTTTATCGTAGGTACACTTCAACTGTGACAGAGAATAACAAAAATCCAGAAAATCACATTTTATGATTTTTAAATAATTAATTTGCATTTTATTGCATGCTATAAGTATTTGATAGAATAGAAAAACAGAACTTAATATTTGGTACAGAAACCTTTGTTTGCACTTACAAAGGTCATAAGTTTCCTGTAGTTCATGACCAAGTCTGCACACACTGCATCAGGGATTTTGAACCACTCCTCCATACAGATCTCCAGATTTTTCGGCCGTCGTTGACCAACATTGAGTTTCATCTCCTTCCAAAGATTCTCTCTTGCACTCAGGTCTGGAGACTGGCTAGGCCACTTCAAGACCTTGAAATGCTTCATACGGAGCCACTCCTTAGTTGCCCTTGCTGTGTGTTTTTGGTCATTGTCATGCTGGAAGATCCAGCCACAACCCATCTTCAATGCTCTTACTGAGGGAATGAGGCTGGTGCCCAAAATCCACAACCCATCTTCAATGCTCTTACTGAGGGAATGAGGCTGGTGCCCAAAATCTCGCAATACATGACCTCATCCATCCTCCCTTCAATATGGTTCAGTTATCCTGTCCCCTTTGCAGAAAAGCAGCCCCAAAGTATGATGTTTCCATCCCCATTCTTCATGGTTGGCAGGTGTTCTTGGGGTTGTGCTCATCTTTCTTTTTCCTTCAAACATGGCGACTGGAGTTCTTTTTTGGTCTCATCTGACCACATAACATTCTCCCATGCCTTCTCGGGTTCATCCAGATGGTCATTAGTGAACTTCAAATGGCTCTGGACATGTGCTGGCATGAGAAGGGGGACCTTAAGTGCCCTGCAGGATTTTAATCCATGATAGCGTAGTATGTTACTATTGGTAATCTTTAAACTTTGGGCCCAGTTGTCTTCTGGTCATTGACCAGGTCATCCCGTGTGGTACTGGGCTGATTCCTGACCTTTCTCAGAATAATCCTTATTCCATGGGGTGATATCTTGCATGAAGCCCCAGACAGAGTTAGATTGACAGTCATTTTGTGTTTCTTCCATTCTCTAATAATTGTGCCAACAGTTGTTGCCTTCTCACCAAGCTGCTTGCCTATTGTCTTGTAGCCCATTCCAGCCTTTTGCAGATCTACAGTTTTGTCCCTAGTGTCCTTAGACCGCTCTTTGGTCTTGGCCATGGTGGACAGGTTAGAGTGTGATTAATGGAGTGTGTGGACAGGTGTCTTTTTTACAAGTAATGAGTTCAGGTGCAATTAATACAGGTAATGAGTGCAGAGTAGGAGGGCTTCTTAAAGCCAAAAATAACAGGTCTGTGAAAGTCAGAATTCTTGCTGGTTAGTAGGTGATCAAATACTTGTGCGCCAAGCACCGCCGCAGCAACAGTGCACCTGCAGGGCAGCTGACCCGGTGCCTCACAGCATCCATGCTGCAAGGCTGAGTCCCTGGTGCACTGTCACTGCAGTAGTAGTTGGCACGCAGCGCTGCACAGTTTAGTCTTAAACAATGTAGAGACCCACTCAAAGGTTTGCCGTGACGTGGCAGTGGGCTTCATACAGTCTGATCAGAATGTTAAACTAAGAACCTCATGTTCAGTTATATAATTTTTTTGTCTAGCGGCACTAGATCAACTAATAATTTTTGGATGTGCGGTTCATGTGTTTTTCTTCAGCTACTGCAGAAATAAAATTATATAACTCTGACTTCTGAATCCCTCTGCAATATCAATTGTGACCACCCATACTACAGTCCCCCAGCAGTGACCACTGTAGGTGTAATTTAGTATTGCATACCAGCCATTCACGTAACTAACCAACCATGTCATAAATGACTGAGCTGGGACTGTGTGAAAAACCTCCATCACATCCATATGCTCTAATAGTACATATAGACAGGAGATTTCCTACAGCAACCCCTTTAAGAAGGGGTTAATTAAATCAAAAGCTCCAGTAAAGCTACACGAAGTGACCATGGTCTTACACCAAAGCCAGAATAGCAGCATAATGCAGAGGTTACTAGTCATCACATGATGTCAGGACGTAATAATGGTACATGGACATTACCCATTACTTACAGCAGACAAATACTTCTATATGAAGTCACTTTTCTTATTGACTTGTGGGGGTTCACTGATGGTTTTTGCTCCAAATTCTTCAAAATGGTGCATTCAATTCATGAATTTTTCACAAAGCCCAAATTATCTTCTATCTTGCCTTTGAACATTTTTGTGCAAAAAGGCACCCATTTTGTAAAATGTAGAGAAAATTGTGGCAAAAAAATGTCTTGCATAAAAACACTCTGGGGGATGGGGCTAGCATAGAGTTGTGCCAATTTTTTTTATTTTTAAACAGTTGCATGTGATGAATCAGTCTAAATCATCTGAAAAGCCACATCAACATGAAAGTGAAAAAACAAACTAAACCACAAAAGAGAACTTGAAAAAATACTCAAATCTTTTGAATTTGTCATAAATCACAAAGTCACTGAGAGGTCATGCCAAAAACTGGTGGAAACGCAATGATGAATCAGGCTCCCTGTACCTTAAACTTATGCCAACTCCCAGCTAGCAAAGGTTTTTATATTCTGCGCACAGACAACCAAAATATGCCCCAAATTTCTTAAGATGTACGTTCTTAGTAAATTTGGCACTCCTTACACCAATATTTATTAACTGTGTAATTCAGAATTAGAGACTTCAACAGCAGTCTTTGCCAAATTAAATGCTTCACAAGCATAACACCAGTTGAAACCAGAAGTTTACATTCACTATCTAAAAAGACACATCTGTTTTTCTCACTATCTGACATAAAATCAAACTAAGGCCCTGTGCGCACTGGAAAATTCCGCAGGTTCTGAAAGATTACCACACCCGTGGTAAAAAACGCGGTAAACCGCACCCGAAAACCGCATGCAGTTTGCTGCGGTTTTACCTTGGTATTGTTCGAAGCAGTTTTGCCGCAGTTTTGCCGCGTGCGGGTTGGCACATGTGTTTTAATGCATTCAATGCAATAAAGCACATTGAAAAAAAAAAAGTAATTTCCTTCTGAGATAGATAGTAGATAGATAAATAGACAGAGCGATAGATAGATAGAGTCCCTGTGAGCACACGCTGCATTTCTCCCGGCGGTAGTGTGTTCAGATTACCGGCCGTGGGAAATGACCTGTGGTTACCTCTGCTGTCTCGTTGGCTGCATTCAGCGCTGTGTGTCAGTCGTGGCTGGATGCAAGCATCGCAGGACGTGGATTACGCCAGAGCTGTGTGTTTCGGGAGGGGTTAATAAAGGGGTGAAACAGGGGCTTTTTTGTGTTTTTTTTAAAATAAAGGATTTTTCGGTGTGTGAGTTTTTTTCACTTTACTTACGGGTTGATCATGTAAGCTGTCACATAGACGCTGCCATGATCAAGCCTGGACTTAGTGGCGGCAATCCGCCGCCATTAACTCCTTATATTACCCTGATTGCCACCGCATCACTGCAACAGAAAGAGCTGGGGACACTCCGGTACTGCTGCATAATGGATGCGACTCCCGGGGCAGGTGTGGGCTGATATTCTGGGCTGCGGGAGGAAGGGGACATTAACCCTGGCCCTCATCCTCCCCAGCCTGAGAATACCGGGCCGCCGCTGTGTGTTTACCGCGGCTGGAAGGTAAAAATACGGTGCAGCACACGTGTTTTTTTTTTCTTTCTATATGTCCATTTGATTTGTATGTGTATTCTATATGTCTGTGTCTGTGTGTGAGCGTGATGTGTGTGTGTGTGTGTCCTTTGTTTGTGTCTGTGTGTGATGTGTGTGTTCTATGTCTGTGTGATGTGTGTGTGTATTATATGTGTGTCGCCCTGGGCAAGCCAGGGGACACAGGTCACACACCACCACACCTTACATCCCAGGTAGGAACACCACAGCTAACCAAAAATCCTTGTTGCCTTCCTCCAGAGGCTGATGATGCACACCAGGGGGTGGGCCAGGTGGTTGGCTCCGCCCACCGAGGAGGACACAGCTCTGGAGGCGGGAGAAACCAGGCAGTTGAGTCCAGGCAGGACAAGAGTCTAGTCAGGGAGGAGGAAGTGGAAGGAGTGGAGGAGTAGCCCAGACAGGGCTAAAGTAAACAGCTAAGTGAAAGTGAAGGAAGAAAAGTAGAAAAGGAGGAAAGCAAGTGAGGTGACAAGAAAGAAGGAAAGCCTGAAGGGTCCAGCTTTGTGTAGGACCAGGTCAGCAACGGCGGTGACTGTCTGGAGGGGGACCGTTTGGAAGTTCCTGGAAGGACCCCGTTGGCTGTGTGCCCGGCGGTCTGGAGCAGTGTTCCGAAGGACAGTCAGCACCAGGGCAGGGGCCTCTCGGACCCCGGCACGGCTAGGAGTCGCCAAATTTGCCAAATCCGTCAGTGAAGGGGACGTAGATCCGCCAACAACCAAGTCCCGATTGAAGGCAACAGCCCAGCCAGTATAGAAGAGACACCGCCACCGCCAAGGCACCAGTTTCTTAGGGCCAGCGCCTGCGGGCAAAGAGTAGAGCTCCCCCGGTCCAGCTTGAAGCCGGGGAGCGGGTTACCGGTGGGGACCCATCGCAACCAACAAGTACATCAAGGTGCAAGGAAAAGGGACATCACCGTCACCTACTGGGAGAGCAAGTGCAGCCGTCCGTGGGACCGTCTATCCAGCCGTTTGGTTTACCGTAAAAACTGTGTCACGTCTCAGGCTGAGTGAGTACCACAGTGCCACAAGGCACAGCGCTGCCCCCGCGTCCCTGTGCCCACCAGGCCCTGCACCTCCCTCACCATCACCAGGGCCCCGGGATCACCAACCCCTACCCACGGAGGGGCAACACAACACCTGGCTGCTCCGCATCACCATCTCCGGGAGCCCCGTATAGAGCAGCGGTGGTGAAATCACCACAACCGTGGGTGGCGTCACGGACAATAATCATCCCCACACCCAACAAACCCCTTTCACTCACGGGCGAGGAGTGCCGCTCGAGAAACCCCCGGGATCCGGCCCACCGCTCGAGCCACCACTGAGCAGCAGCTGCCGGACCCGAGCAGAAGGGGGTGAGCGTGGTGTGCATGCACCCTCCTCCCCGCCCGCGACAACTTGGCGTCACGAACAGGATCTTACCGCTCTGCCGTCTGGTAGAGGTGCGCCTTGTTACCGCCGGAGGTATCCGGCAGAAAAATTTCAGAAGCCGCCATCTTTGGCGCGAAAAGTTCCCGCTCGAGCGTCTTCTCGAGCAGTAGAGGCGCGAAGGCCAAAACCCCGCCCCGAGAGAGGAGGGGCCGGAAAGAGCTAAGGGGGACGAAAACAAGATGTCTGCGCCCGACGGAGCCGCTGGAGGAGCGGTGGTCGCAGCCGCAGCGGCACCCGCGGATGGGAATGGGCCTGCCCAAGTCCCGGCTGTACCGGCGGGAGGTGCCGCGGCCCCCACGCTTGCTCAGGTCATGCCATTCTCCTTGCCCTATGCGCCCGGAGCTGCCTGGCTACCGCAGTATGACGGGAAACCGGATGCCCTACAGGCCTTCCGGAAAAAGCTTAACCCGTTGCTAGAGCTGTACCCCCTGACTGATAAGCAACGTGCAGCGATAGTGCTAGGCCAGCTAACCGGTGCGGCGGAGCAGGAAGCGGAGACCTGGGCCGGGGGGGACCGGCTCTCTGTAGCCACCATCTTTGAGAAGCTACAGACTGCCTTCGAGACCCGGACTGAAGCGGAGCTGAGGATGCAGTTTTACCAGTGCCGGCAACGAGCTGGGGATAGCATTCGGGACTATGCTCTACGTTTGCAGACCGCCCTCCGCACGCTGAAGCGGGTGAATTCTATTAATGAGGCGGATAGCAACAAGATGTTAGTGGAGCAATTTGCGCAGGGGATGAGGTCCCCTGAGGATCGTAAACAACTCCGGCTGTGGGCCCTGGAACACCCTGATGTGGACTTTGCTGTGTTAAAGGAGCGGGCTATCAAAGCACTACAGCCCCCAGCTGCCGAAGTTCTGGAGCCCGTCCCATGGCCCGTCGAGACAGCTCCCGTTGTGGCGGCCTCAGCCAAACCAACCTCCCTAATACCTGCAGCCCCGAGCAGCACAGTAGAAGAGCTGGCAGCCCAGGTCCGTCGCATGGACGGGGACCTTACCAAAATCCTTGCTGCACTGCAACCTCTGACCAGATCTCAGCCTCAAAAAGGAGCCAAGACAAATGATATGTGCACACACAGAATGTGGTGAGCCTTCCTCATAAAGATGGCTGCAGCCGAGGTGCAAGATGCTGATGTCACAGCCACTCAACCTCCACACTAGGGGGGAGGGGTGGCTGCTTAGCATAAGACATGCACACTAATAAGGCTTGCACTGGGAGCCCATCATATAATGAGTGAAATGCACAGTGTCTGAACTGTGACCTATAAATGACGCCAGAAACCCAGGTCAGGAGGGCAAAACAGCACTATATAGGTACATCTCGCACGGATACACGAGACGCACAGTGTCTGAATAATGGCCTATAAATGACGCACAACACCAGGTCCAGGCGGGTCAGTTAGCACTATGAGTACATAACACATGACAGGCTCACCATTTAACCACCTGAATTCAAAAGGTCCACACACATCCTGCAAAAATGGATAAAATGTGCCATACCTCAAATAGTGAGATATTAGTTTATATTTTGGCCCAAAATATGTAAGCTCGCAATCCGTTCGTCAAGGATTCTCACACTTGCGAGTCCCTACACTGAATTAGTTAGAAAAACCACAAAGAACTATATAAAAAAAACACCAAAAAGGAGCCAAGACAAATGATATGTGGACACACAGAATGTGGTGAGCCTTCCTCATAAAGATGGCTGCAGCCGAGGTGCAAGATGCTGATGTCACAGCCACTCAACCTCCACACTAGGGGGGAGGGGTGGCTGCTTAGCATAAGACATGCACACTAATAAGGCTTGCACTGGGAGCCCATCATATAATGAGTGAAATGCACAGTGTCTGAACTGTGACCTATAAATGACGCCAGAAACCCAGGTCTTAGTGTGCATGTCTTATGCTAAGCAGCCACCCCTCCCCCCTAGTGTGGAGGTTGAGTGGCTGTGACATCAGCATCTTGCACCTCGGCTGCAGCCATCTTTATGAGGAAGGCTCACCACATTCTGTGTGTGCACATATCATTTGTCTTGGCTCCTTTTTGGTGTTTTTCAGATCTCAGCCTCCAGCACAGATACAGCTTGCTGACAGTCCCGAGGATGTTCCCTGGATGCAGCCGAGAAGTGCTAACAACCCGCGGAGCAGACCTCCAATCTGCTACAAGTGCCGTAAGCCGGGCCATTACTTCCGCCAGTGCCCGTTAAACGAGCAACCCCTGGGGCCCCGGGCCAATCCTCAGGAGTAGAACATCGTGGTCCCCCGGACTGGCGAGACCGATATATCGGGGCCCGCCCCATCATCCCCGTGGCTGTGGACGGTATACCAGTGATGGCTCTCTTGGACACTGGATCACAGGTAACTACCATACCGTACACGTTGTACCAGCGGTATTGGGCCGTAGACGAGCTGGCGCCCCCAGACAATAGTATAACGTTGATTGCCGCTAATGGACTCCCATTGACCCAGGTGGGGTATAAACAAGTGGCTATGACAGTGGGGCAAGCTGAACTGCAACACCAGGGCATGATTGTGATCATGAATGAACCCAGTGATCATAACCCGAAAATAGTGCTGGGAACCAATGTGATGGAGCACTGCATGGCTGATGTGTTGACCCTATTGCAACAGCTATCCGCCACAGCGGCAGGGAGCCGACAGAGGGCTGTGCAGCGTGAGATCCGAGCCCTGATGTACCGCCAGCATGTAAGCTCAACAGGAGGGGAGATTGGTGGAGTGAGAGTGATGGATGTTGCTCCATTGACTGTGCCCCCTAGGAGTGAGATGATGATCTGGTGTAGGGCAGCAGTAGGGCCTCAGGGGCGCGACTACCCTGCAATGATGGAGCCCATGCCTTCCGAGCACTGGCCCACTGTAATGGCCGCCCGAGGGGTGGTGGATGTGAAGAAGGGGAGAGTGCCTGTGAGAGTGTTGAACTGTGGGGAGGAAGAAGTCAGGCTCCCCCGGTATGCCACCATTGCCAAGCTACTCACCCTAGATCCTCACACTATCCATGAAGCCGGTCCATCCACACTCACACCTACCACCAACACTTCCTCACCCCAGGGGGAAACAAAGGAGTGGCACCAACAGCTACATGTAGGCACTGATGATACCCCTACACATCACAGGGCAGGGGTGCACAGGGTGGTGCAGGAGTACGAACAGGTTTTCAGTAAGCACCCCCTAGATTTTGGACAGATCAAGGGGGTCCAACACCACATTCCCACAGGTGAACATCCCCCTATCAAAGAGAGGTATAGACCTATTCCCCCTGCACATTACCAGTGTGCCAAAGATATGTTGAGGAATATGAAGGAGGCAGGGGTTATTCGGGATAGCTGTAGTCCCTGGGCCGCTCCGTTGGTACTGGTCAAGAAGAAGGATGGTACCATGCGGATGTGTGTGGACTACCGGAAGATCGATCAGATAACCCATAAAGATGCCTATCCATTACCTCGTATAGAAGAGTCTCTGGCTGCACTGAGAACTGCAAACTACTTCTCGACCCTTGATCTCACCAGCGGATACTGGCAAGTGGCCGTGGCCCCAGAGGACCGGGAGAAAACCGGCTTCACCACCCCGATGGGACTCTGCGAATTCAATAGCATGCCGTTTGGGCTGTGCAACGCCCCCGGAACCTTCCAACGGCTGATGGAGTGCTGTCTGGGACATTTAAACTTCGAGACCGTCCTGTTATACTTGGATGATGTGATTGTTTATTCCCAGACGTATGAGGCCCATCTGGAGCACCTGGCCGAGGTGTTCGCGTCCCTTGCCAAGTACGGGATGAAATTGAAGCCCTCTAAATGCCACCTGCTGAAACCCCGGGTGCAGTATCTAGGGCATGTGGTGAGTGCGGATGGTGTTGCCCCCGACCCTGAGAAGATTACTGCCATCCAGAGCTGGCCGAGACCAACTACAGTGAGGGAAGTAAGGCAGTTTCTGGGTCTGGTGGGGTACTATCGGCGCTTTATAAAGGGGTACACGAAGATGGCTGCCCCCATGCAAGACCTCCTCGTGGGACAGACCAAAGGTGGTAGACCCATTGGAGCCCCACTGTCGTGGGAGGACAAGCATGAGGAGTCCTTTTGCCAGTTGAAGGCGGCCTTGACCGGAGAAGAGGTCCTGGCGTACCCTGATTATGGGCGCCCGTTCATCCTCCACACGGACGCCAGTAACGTGGGGCTAGGAGCGGTCCTATCCCAGGTCCAGGATGGGAAGGAGAAGGTGATTGCCTACGCTAGCCGAAAACTCCGGCCGACCGAAAGGAACCCTGAGAACTATAGCTCCTTCAAGCTCGAGCTATTGGCGTTGGTGTGGGCTATCACGGAGCGGTTCCGCCACTACTTGGCGGCAGCAACATTCACCGCGTTTACGGACAACAATCCGCTAACTCACCTGAACACGGCCAGGTTGGGCGCGCTGGAGCAGCGGTGGGTAGCCCGGCTAGCCAACTATGATTTCACCATAAAGTACCGAGCTGGCCGAGTCAACATAAATGCTGATGCACTCTCCCGAATGCCCCATTTGTCAGAAGAGGAGTGCGAGGATGACGACCTCGAGGAGATCGAGTTGCCTGCGTTTCGCCAGCCGCCTACTGAGAGGGTACAAGTACATCAGCAACGGGTGGATTTGGACCCACGGCCCAGTCAAGAGTGGCAGGAAGCTCAGGACCAAGCGCCGGCTGTTCGCCTTGTCAAGACTCTGGTGGAACAAGGCGCTACGGGAATAGACCCTGCCGCTCCGGCCGAAGCCCAACGCTTGTGGAAAGAACGGAAACGGCTTTATCTACACCAAGGGAGGCTGTACCGTGAGCTGATAAACCCGAAGACCCATGAGAAAATATGCCAGTTGGTCATTCCTCAAGCTGACGTCGCTACTGTCCTGCGGGCATACCATGATGGTGCTGGCCACTTCGGGTGGAAGAAGCTGGAGATGCTGTTAAGGGAGCGGTTCTATTGGAGTGGGATGCGTGAATCGGTGGAAGCCTGGTGCCGAGAATGCGGTCCTTGTATGCTGAGGAGAAAGGACGAGACTAGCCAGAGGGCACCCTTACATCCAATAGTCACCCATCAGCCGCTGGAGCTGGTCGCCCTAGACCATGTCAAGCTCACCCCTAGCCGAAGTGGGTACACCTACGCATTGACCATTGTGGACCACTACTCAAGATTTATGGTGGTAGTCCCCGTTAAGGACCTGACTGGTCGAACTGCTGCTCGGGCGTTCCAGGCTTATTTTTGCCGACCCCATGGGTACCCCGAAAAGGTGCTGACTGACCAAGGCCCGGCCTTTGAAGCAGAGGTGTTCCACGAATTCTGCCAGTTGTACGGCTGCAAGAAAATCCGGACCACTCCGTACCACGCCCAAACCAACGGCATGTGCGAGAAAATGAACCACTTGGTCCTGGGGCTTCTCAAGACGCTACCCCTGGAAGAACGGAACCTGTGGCCGGAAAAGTTACCCGACTTGGTCGACATGTACAATAATATCCCCTCTAGCTCGACGAAGTGCACCCCAGCGTATCTGATGAGGGCTCGGCCTGGCCGCCTGCCGGTGGATCTGGAGATGGGGTTGGAGCCCCCAGAAGCACTCCCTTCGACGGCGGAGTGGGAAAGTCGGAGGAGAGCACAATACCGGCAAATCCAGGAGTATGTGGAGAAAAACCTCAGTCGAAGTCGAGAGCAGCAGGAGCACCGGTTCAATCAGAAGGCGTCTGCAAGTCCTTTCCAGCCAGGAGATGTGGTGCTGAAACGGAAGAGGAAGGCCCACAAGCTGGATGATCAGTGGGAGCAAGTCCCTTACGTCATACAACCCACAGAATGGGAAGATGGGAAGGCCTACCAGATCAGTCGTGACCAAGGGGGCACCCTGGCCACAGTTTCCCGGGACCATCTAAAAAGGTGCCCCCCAGCGTTGAAGGCAGAGGCCGAAGTACCGGTTCCTCCACCAGCGGAGAAGGCAGCAGAGGTAATCCACACTGTAATGGGTGACTTCCCAGCAAACTGGCCTACACAGAACGGCGCGGTGATTCTTCCAGTGATACTGTTCCCACAACCCGTGGATGAAGAAGTAGTGGAAGCGGCTAACCGTGAGCCAGAACCAGTGCCAGTGCCCAGGGATGAACCTGTACCCAGCTCCCCTACACCTCCGCCTGCTCCACACTATAGCAGGGAGGAGGAACCGATTGTTTCCTCTACCCCACTGTCTAGCACCACTGACACCGGGCCCCGAAGGTCCACCCGTTCCAACCTAGGTAGACCCCCACTTAGGTACAGGGAGACCGTTCTGTGAATAAAAGGGGTCAGGGAATGTACAGAATGGTTGTTTGTTGTTTGAAAAGTTTGAAAAGGTTGAAAGAATGATAAGAAAATGATGATACCGTGAAAGTTACCTGATTTGCTTTGTGATTGCAACCGGCTGGAGCCGGCACCGTTGTCCCCGTGGGGACCGTTGAAAAGTTCTGCATGGAGGACTATCCATGGACAAGCCCGTGAACTTGCAGGGCAACCACAAACGTTAAGTGGCTTGTAATTATGTTGTTTACCGTTACCGTTTTCCGCAATGCCGCCTCCGGAGAGGCAGGTTGGAGGGAGGGCCCTGAGCAGAGCAGGCTGGGGCCCAGCCACCAAAGGAACCGGTGGCTACCCTCTGGAGGGAAGGACAGATCCCGCTCGGGTACCGTGTGCCGGACTGTGGGTCAAGGGGTGCTGCCTGGGTTTTAGGGGCAGCATCAGGGCCAGGTTGCTTGGGTGGGGGAGAGCGGAAACCGTAACCGTGAACCGTTATGCAACGTTAAAAGAAATGTGCCTCCCGTCTTGGGAAGAGTTATTATTAAAAATGTAAATATGTTATATCACTATGTTATCTTTTTCAGAAAAATAAAACCGGTGTTGGACGGCAGCCCGCGGACGGTCTGCATTTTGCTAAGGGGGAATGTGTCGCCCTGGGCAAGCCAGGGGACACAGGTCACACACCACCACACATTACATCCCAGGTAGGAACACCACAGCTAACCAAAAATCCTTGTTGCCTTCCTCCAGAGGCTGATGATGCACACCAGGGGGTGGGCCAGGCGGTTGGCTCCGCCCACCGAGGAGGACACAGCTCTGGAGGCGGGAGAAACCAGGCAGTTGAGTCCAGGCAGGACAAGAGTCTAGTCAGGGAGGAGGAAGTGGAAGGAGTGGAGGAGTAGCCCAGACAGGGCTAAAGTAAACAGCTAAGTGAAAGTGAAGGAAGAAAAGGAGGAAAGCAAGTGAGGTGACAAGAAAGAAGGAAAGCCTGAAGGGTCCAGCTTTGTGTAGGACCAGGTCAGCAAGGTCAGCAACGGCGGTGACTGTCTGGAGGGGGACCGTTTGGAAGTTCCTGGAAGGACCCCGTTGGCTGTGTGCCCGGCGGTCTGGAGCAGTGTTCCGAAGGACAGTCAGCACCAGGGCAGGGGCCTCTTGGACCCCGGCAAGGCTAGGAGTCGCCAAATTTGCCAAATCCGTCAGTGAAGGGGACGTAGATCCCCCAACAACCAAGTCCCGATTGAAGGCAACAGCCCAGCCAGTATAGAAGAGACACCGCCACCGCCAAGGCACCAGTTTCTTAGGGCCAGCGCCTGCGGGCAAAGAGTAGAGCTCCCCCGGTCCAGCTTGAAGCCGGGGAGCGGGTTACCGGTGGGGACCCATCGCAACCAACAAGTACATCAAGGTGCAAGGAAAAGGGACATCACCGTCACCTACTGGGAGAGCAAGTGCAGCCGTCCGTGGGACCGTCTATCCAGCCGTTTGGTTTACCGTAAAAACTGTGTCACGTCTCAGGCTGAGTGAGTACCACAGTGCCGCAAGGCACAGCGCTGCCCCCGCGTCCCTGCGCCCACCAGGCCCTGCACCTCCCTCACCATCACCAGGGCCCCGGGATCACCAACCCCTACCCACGGAGGGGCAACACAACACCTGGCTGCTCCGCATCACCATCCCCGGGAGCCCCGTATAGAGCAGCGGTGGTGAAATCACCACAACCGTGGGTGGCGTCACGGACAATAATCATCCCCACACCCAACAAACCCCTTTCACTCACGGGCGAGGAGTGCCGCTCGAGAAACCCCCGGGATCCGGCCCACCGCTCGAGCCACCACTGAGCAGCAGCCGCCGGACCCGAGCAGAAGGGGGTGAGCGTGGTGTGCTGACACCCTCCTCCCCGCCCGCGACATATGTCTGTGTGTGAGTGTGATGTGTGTTTACTCTCAGCTCCGCTTCCTCTTCCTGTTATAATGACATCACTTCCCTGCAAACTGCAGGCAGCGATGAACATTATGTCCCGAAACCGAATAACACAGGAAAACGCAATGAACCGCACAGAATTTGCTGCCTGCGTTATTCCCTGCGGGATTTCACGATTACATTGGAGTCAATGGAGTGAAATCCCGCAGCGACGTGCGGAAAAGAAGTGACATGCAATTGTTTTTGCTGCAGGAATCCCGCAGCAAAACATGCAGCTGTCAAAATCCGCATAGTGCACACAGCATTTTTTTTCCCCATAGGTTTTGCTGGTGAATCACTGCAGAGATGTTATGAACATAACATGCAGCGAAACATGCAGCAAAACCGCAGGAAATCCGCGGCAAAAAACGGCAAGTGCGCACAGGGCCTAAACCTTTCCCGCTTTAGGTCAATTAGGAAACAAAATTATTTATATTTGCCAAATGCCAGAATGAGGGAGAGAGAATATTTTAAGGCATTTTGATTACTATCTGCAAAGTAAAACATTTACATACATTTTATTAGTATTTGGTTCCATTGCCCTGTATGACTTGGGTGAAACGTTTTCGATATCCATCCACAAGGTTTTCACAATAGTTGGTAGGAATTTGGGCCCATTCCTCTTGACAAAACTGGTGTAACTTAGCCATATTTGTAGGACGCCTTGCTCACACCTGCTTTTTCAGCCTTGCCCATAAATTTTCAATAGAATTGAGATCAGGGTTTTGTGATGGCCACTCCAAAACATTGACTTTGTTATCCTTAAGCCACTTTGTAACCAGTTTGGCATTCTGCTTTGGGTCATTTTCCATTTGGAAGACCCATTCCCGCCCATGCTTTAAGTTCCTGGCTGATATCTTGAGATGTTGCTTCAGTATTGCCACATAATCGGTTTCCTCATGATGCCATCTATTTTGTAAAGTGCACCAGTCCTTCCTGCAGCAAAACAACGCCACAATATGATGCTGCCAGCCTCGTGTTTTACAGTAGGGATGGTATTCTTGGGCTTCAAAGCGTCTCCCTTTTTTCTCCAAACGTAATTGTCGCGAGCGGGGAGGACTCCGCCGCCGCTGCTGTGGTCGCTCGCTAACGCTCGGGTCCGGCGCTGCTGCGGCTGCTGCTGCTCAGTGGGTCGAGCGGTGGGCCGGATCCGGGGACTCGAGCGGCGCTCCTCGCCCGTGAGTGAAAGGGGTGGTTGGTTTGGGGGATTTAGTCCGTGACGCCACCCACGGGTTGTGGTGAAGATGGGCACCACCGCTGCTGGTGACGGGGATCCCGGGAGCGATGGCAGGGAGTAGCTGGGATGTTTTCCCCCTCTATGGGTAGGGGTCGGTGGGCCCGGGGGTGTGACGGGGAGGGACAGCGCGACGCAGTGCCGGATGGCACGGGTGTACTCACTGAGCAAGAGATGCACAAAGTCCTCGGTAAACCAAACGGCTGGATGGACGGGTCCCGCAGCCGGCTGCAGTGTCTCTCCCCAGACAGGTGATGGCGGCTGTCTTTCCCTGCACCTTGATGTACTTGTTTGACTACGATGGATCCCCAACGGTAGTCCGCTCCCCAGTGTATGGATGCCAGAGGAGCCTGTTTGCCCACAGGCGCTGGCCCTTGGGTCTCTAGCCTTAGGCGGTAGCTGTATACCCTCACGGTGTGGGCGGTTGCCTTCTATTGGGTCTTTGGCTGTTAGGGAACCCCTGGGGTTCCGGTCACACTCAGATTTGACTATTGTCGGCGGCTCCAAGTCTGGTCGGGGTCCGATGGCCCTGCCTGTGTGTGCTGGCTTCACTTCGCTCCCCGGTCGGTACCGGCGGGCCAACACCCGACCCCGGTCCTACGGTTCCACGTTGCTTCACCACTCCTGCAGACGGCCACCACCGTCTGCCAACCTTGCTGTCAGTGCCTGGGCCACAAACCCAGACACCCAAGTGCTTGCTCCTCTCACTTCCACCTCCAAACTCTGACACTTTTCCCGCCTCCAGGCCTGTGAACTCCTCGGTGGGTGGGGCCAACCGCTTGGCTCCGCCCCACCTGGTGTGGACATCAGACCCTGGAGGGAGGCAACAAGGATTTTGTGTTTGGCTAATGTTACTGTCTAATGGGGGTGGGGGTGTATGTATGTTACCTGTGATGACCTGACTAGTCCAGGGCGCCACATAATGATGGTTATTATGGCCAAACAGTTCAATTTCAGTTTCGTCAGACCACAAGACATGTCCTCAAAAATTAAGGTCTTTGTTCCTGTGTGCATTTGCAAACATTCATCTGGCTTATTTTCATGTTTGTTGTGGAGTAATGGCTTCTTCCTGGTATAGGAATACAACAAAACAATAATGGGGGCCGCTACCTTGCATAGCAATGTTTGATGGATGATAACTAAAGGAAAGCAGCAGCACTCGCTGATAATAGAAAAGGTGCATACCTCTATGGGACTTGTGTGGCGCCCTGGACTAGCCAGGTCGTCACAGGTCCTGCAACAACACACCCCACACCCCGAGATAGGCACACCAGTCACACACACAAATCCTTGTTGCCTCCCTCCAGGGGCTGATGTCCACACCAGGTGGGGTGGAGCCAGGTGGTTGGCTCCACCCACTGAGGAGTTCACAGTCCTGGAGGCGGAAAGGGAAGTCAGAGAGTGGAGAACAGTTAGGGAGAGTGAAAGAGAAGGATTAAGAAGGAGTAGTAGAGGAGCAGACTGACCATGTCCGGGTACATGGCCCGGGCACCGAGAGCAAGGTTGGCAGACGGTGGTGGATGTCTGCAGGAGAGGCCAATCGACGCGGAACCGTAGGACTGGGGACGGGCGGTGGCCCGCCGGTACCGAACCGGGGAGCGAAGAGAAGCCAGCACAAACCGGCAGGGCCAACGGACCCCAACCAGGCTTGGAGTCGCCGTTAAACCTGTCAAATCCGTTAGCGACCGGAACCTCCGGGGTTTCCTAGCAACAAAGACCCGACTGAAGGCAACTGTCCAAACCGAGAAAGGGAAATACAACTACTGCCACAGTTAGAATTCCCAGGGCCAGAGCCTGCGGGCAAAAGGGGCTCCTCCTGCCCATATCCAAGCTGGGGAGCGGGTTACCGGTGGGAAGCCATCGGGACCGAAGATACACAACAGGTGCAGGGAAAGGCAGCCACCACCAACCTTCCGGGAGTGACCACAGCAGCTGGCTGCGGGACCCGTCCATCCAGCCGTTTCTTTTACCGGAGACTCCGTATCCATTCTTGGCTGAGTGAGTACCACCGTGCCATCTGGCACCGCGCTGCCCCCGCGACCCTGCACCTCGCCAACCCTGCCTCCCCGACACCTCACCGGGCCCCGGGACCACCGAATCCCCCTACCCACGGAGGGGAAAGAAACATCTCGGCTGCTCCCTGTCGTCGCTCTCGGGATCCCCGTCCAGAGCAGCGGTGGTGCCCCAACCTCACCACAAACCGTGGGTGGCGTCACGGACCAACTCACCAAACCCCAAAATCACCCCTTTCACTGCACGGGCGAGGAGCGCCGCTCGAGTCCCCAGATCCGGCCCACCGCTCGAGCCACCGAGCAGCAGCAGCAGTGCCGGACCCAAGCGCCAGCGAGAGTGCAGCGGCGGCGGCCTCCTCCCCGCCCGCGACACTTGCACCAGTAGTCATCATCAAATATGCAGAGAGGAAGCACAGCCCGTGAAAAAATCTTTTATTTACCCGTGCAACATTTCAGTTTCAATAAGTTACTCTGCAGCACCCACGAATGGCCATCTGGCAGTGACTTGTGCTGTGCTGTTTAGCTCTATAGAAATCAAAACAGTTGATCCGTGCTTGCAGTCAGAAGTACAATCTAACATTGATGACCTATCTACAGAGAGAAATCATCATTATTATAAGCCTGGAAATCCCCTTTAACCACTTCCTGATATATAGTATAATGTACTATTATGTCATAAGTTGGATTTCTGACTTTAAAGTAGACTCAAACTAAGCCTGCTTTGTTCCTGGTAGATGATAGCTGTGCTTCTCAGCCCTTATCTGCCTTTAAAGGGAACCTGTGAGGTGCAATATGCACCCAGATCCACGAGCAGTTCTGGATGCATATCACTAACCCCTGCCTAACAGTCCCTGGCTATAGTGACATACATAAAGAGATCTTTAGAAAAAGTATTTCTAAAGTTCCTTTAATGCTAATGCTAATGAGGCCAGCGACTAGTTGTAAGGACGTTAGTTCCTGTGTTCTTTCTCTTAGCGTGTTAGCACGCCAACAGGGGTGTACTAACATGCTATTCAATGTCTATTGCCTCACATCATCAATAGTTCTATGTCCGGTTCAGGGGCCCACCGGGGTATTGACTGGTGACTCAGTGTGCCAGACCGACGCTGGATAGATGATAATTAGACAAATGGATATCAGACAGACAGACAGACAGATAGATAACAGATAAATAGATAGATAATAGAAATAGATAGATAGAGGGATAGATAGATAGATAGATAACTAGTTAACGGTCAATCTTTGACAGCAGGATTTAACGCATCACCATCGGCAGCCCCATGATGCGATCATGGGGGTCAGCTGATGTCCCCTGTCACTGTCATGATGTAGTTCCTGTAAACACCGGCAGAAATCAGCATTTTTGCTGTGCAGAGCAGGGCTGAAAACCAATCGGGCTATATCAACTCAACTCCCCTAATGCCAGAATTACGGGGGGGGGGGGGGTTTGTCGCCACAACATCACCGTAAAATGCAAAAGGAGACGATGGAAACATCACATCTACACAAAAATTTTATAATTAAAAGTGCTATCTCAAGATGCAAAAAATACTGTAAGCCATCACTGATGCCCAGATCCCGAAAAAAGCTACGGATCTCAGAAAATGGCGACAATAGCACAAATCTCTGTTTTTTTAACAAATTTCAGAATTTTTTTCACCACTTAAATAAAAATAAAACTATACATGTTTGGTATCTGAGAACTCGCACTGACCTGGGGACTCAATGCCAGGTCAATTTTACCAAGTAGTGAACATGGTAAATAAAATAAACAAAAAACGACAGTGGATTTCACCGCACTTGGGAATTTTCTTTCCCTTTTTCCAGTACAATATGAGACAGAATAAATGGTGTCATTCAAAAGTACAACTTGTCCTGTAAACAATGTTTTCATATGGCAATATTGACAGAATGCTAAAATAAAAAGTTATGGTTCTTGGAAGAAGGGGAGGAAAAAACGAAAACGGAAAATCGCCGGGTGGTGAAGGGGTTAATCCATGCTGGGGATTCTCTACACAGGAACCAGGATTCATAACTTTTTTTGTAATAATGTAACAATTTTACTCTTATAGTCCATTACCTCGATATAGTTATGATTTATTTTATTGTAAAGTATGATTTCCTTCTTGTCTTCTATTGATCAGGCCATAGACATAGTAATATCCATTAATGAATTGGCCATGAAAGAGGAGTCATAAATATTGAATCTATTTTCTTATATTACTAACTGATAGAAAATTAGTTCACGGGTTACAAAAAAAATTAATTCACTGTTTGCAATCCTTCTCATTCATTACTAATTAATGAGATGTTCTCATCTTGCATATTATATCCACAGGTTATACCTCATGTATGTGCCACCTTTTCCACTCTCACCTGTCAGAAGAATAGGTCCCATAAACCCTATCTGCAGCCCCCTCAGCATTCACTGAAAGGGACCCCATGTTTGTGCTGTGGGAGGGAATATTTGCTTATCAAGAAAGCAGAGACATTGCAGTTACTACAGGATCCAGCAGAGGGAGTGCTCACCCAGAAGGAGATGGGAGGGGCCATGGCACCCCACCATGCTGGCCTCAGCCTTGCCATGATCTCAGGCAGGTAAATAGTACTCTGTTGGGATTTTATGGCCCGAACCTAAAACTACTGAGAGGGCGGAATGAGCACAGGAACTCAGGCTCTTGTGACTAGTCCCTGCGCTCATTAGCATATCATAAACGATCTTTAGAAATACTTTTTCTAAAGATCTCTTTATCTGTGTTACTATAACCTCACACAAGCAGGGATTAACAATATGTACCCAGAATTGCTTGTACCTCTAGGTGCATATTGCACCTGTCAGCTTCACTTTAACTGCACTGAGGGGAGCTCATCTCCTCCCACTTCTGGTTACTCCTTATATGCCTCTGTCAAGTTCTGACAACAGCATGAGGCTTAGGAGCATGCTATTCCAAGCACCCATCGCCCCAGAAATGTGGTCATCTTGAGTGTCAATGGGTTAATATGACACCAGGGGTTTGCTGACGACTTCCACATCTGCCATGATCCTATGAAAATTAGTCTGTGGTATTGCAGTGAATGATATAAGTGATCGAGATGATCACTGGTTTAAGGAGATACAGATTTGGTGCAGAAAAGTCAACCAAATACTCAACATACGCACATAGCCTAGTCCGGTAATCTGGCATTGAGTTGAATGAGTTCGCCTGAGGTGAGTTCATTCAGTTCAATGAGTTCACCTGAGGCTACAGCTGGGGTACTGTGGGTACCGACAGCTGTTACCTCAGCTGAACTCACTGACATCGCCGCTGCTGCTCCGTCAGTGTGTCCTGCAGGCCACAGTGATCGGTCACATTTTCCAATGTGACAGCGCATTGCAACCGCAGGATGTAGCAGAGCCGAGATCGTAATGGGACGTCATGGTGTGGATTATGTCAGACCTGCAGAGGTGTTTTGGGGGTCAATACATTGGAGAAAGAAGGTGTTTTTTTTTTTTTAAATAAAGCTATGTGGTGGCACCAAAGACAGTGGGGCAGATCTGGGCAAGTCATCCTATGGCCAAGCTTGCAGTAGCGTGATGAGGTCATCAAGCTGTGACCTCATCACACTTCTCTGGGCAACGCAGAGCCACGAACAAGGCAAGGACATGGCAGCCAGCGGAGAATGGCAAGCGTTCCATGGAGGAGCTGAAGACAGGGGCAGAGCGATCTTAGGGGTCAAGTGTAGAGTTGTGCGCGGTTCGCGGTTCGAGGTTCTCCAGTTCTAGGCTCGAGTGATTTTGGGGCCTGTTCTAGATCGAACTAGAACTCGAGCTTTTTGCAAAAGCTCGATAGTTCTAGAAACGTTCGAGAACGGTTCTAGCAGCAAAAAAACAGCTAATTCCTAGCTGGCTTTCCGCTGTAATAGTGTAAGTCACTCTGTGACTCACACTATTATGACATTTCAGTGTATAGTGTGCGGGAACAGCGCCTTCAGATCACTGCTGTTTGTATAATGGCGATCGCCATTTTTTTTTTTTCCTTGTCTTCCTTCCCTAAGCGCGCGCGTCTTGTGGGGCGGGCCAGCATGTCAGCCAATCCCAGACACACACACAGCTAAGTGGACTTTTAGCCAGAGAAGCAACGGCATGTGTGATAGGATGTCCATGTCACATGTCCCTGCATTATAAAAACGACTATCTGCCCATCCGGACGCCATTATCTCTTCTGCGTCCTTGGTGTCAGACATCACTGGCGCAGCTCCGTCCTTTGTCCTATCGCCGATACTGCTGTATGCGCTCCATACACAGCGCTAGACAGCTTAGGGAGAGCACTTTCTATCAGTCCTTTTAAGGGCTCGTACCGGCAGGGTCAGAGCCATAGGTGACAGGTCCTGAAAACAGAGACAGCGTCTGTGTAGCCAAGGTCAGGGATTTCGTCGCTGCATTTCCCCATTAGGAGGGAATAGAAAGGCAGGCTTCCATTCCTCTACCCAGAGCCCCACAATCCTGACACTTTACCCTCCTGTCCTCTGCACACTCCAACTCATTATAACTAAGCCATTATACTAGCAAACAGTCAGTGTACCTAGTGGCATCCTAAACGTGGCTATTGGACTTTTGTGTAGTCACACTAGTGGAAAGATATTTGCAGCACGTCTGCCTGCATTGCACACTCAAACTCTTTTTAACTAAGCCATTATACTAGCAAACAGTCAGTGTACCTAGTGGCATCCTAAACGTGGCTATTGTACTTTTGTGTAGTCACACTAGTGGAAAGATATTTGCAGCACGTCTGCCTGCATTGCACACTCAAACTCTTTTTAACTAAGCCATTATACTAGCAAACAGTCAGTGTACCTAGTGGCATCCTAAACGTGGCTATTGGACTTTTGTGTAGTCACACTAGTGGAAAGATATTTGCAGCACGTCTGCCTGCATTGCACACTCCAACTCTTTTTAACTAAGTTATTATACTAGCAAACAGTCAGTGTACCTAGTGGCATCCTAAACGTGGCTATTGGACTTCTGTATAGTCCCACTAGTGCAATGATATTTGCAGCACCTCTGCCTGCATTGCACACTCAAACTCATTGTTACTAAGCCATTATACTAGCAAACAGTCAGTGAACCTAGTGGCATCCTAAACGTGGCTATTGGACTTCTGTATAGTCCCACTAGTGCAAAGATATTTGCAGCACCTCTGCCTGCATTGCACACTCAAACTCATTGTTACTAAGCCATTATACTAGCAAACAGTCAGTGAACCTAGTGGCATCCTTAACGTGGCTATTGGACTTTTGTCTAGTCACACTAGTGCAAATCTATGTGCAGCACCTGTGCATGACACCCTCCTGCTCTGTTTTTAATAAACTATAATGATAGCAAAAAATACTGCCATTTAGTGGCATCATAGAACTGGCTGTTGTATTCCATTAGTGGCCCACTGGTGCCAAGCTATTTCTAGCACCTGTGCATGACACCCTCCTGCTCTGTTTTTAATAAGCTATAATGATAGCAAAAAATACTGCCATTTAGTGGCATCATAGAACTGGCTGTTGTATTCCATTAGTGCCCCACTGGTGCCAAGCTATTTCTAGCACCTCTACATGACACCCTCATGCACATTTTGCTACGTTAATGTTATAGCAAACTCAGGGAATTCATTGCTGCATTTGATAATTCGGAGGGATAGAAAGTGAGGCTTCCTTTAGCTTTTCCTTCTGTTCATAGACAGCATCTCCAAGTTCACACCCGAAGAGCAATTTCTCCTCCACGTCTAAGTGTGGAGAGGCAGCTAGTGCGCATGCGTGTGCCGATTTACCCCAGCTGCAGCCTAACTACAGTGTTTCGCCTAGTGAGTATGCTCAGCCTGACTGTGCCATTCCTGACGCTAAGTCTTCATTTCGGGATACAGCGCATGCTCCCACACTAAGTGTCAAAAGCCTCTTTGCACAGGTACTTGCATTCCGTGCCGGGTCTAAGTCCTGTTTTGTGCCTAGACACCATGCTAAAGCTGATAGTCTTTTTTCAGAGACTGTATTTCATGCTACTGAGCATGCTCAGGCACTTACTGCATCAGAGACTAGGTCCGGTAATGAACTCTTTGGCCCTGCCCCTGATGTGGGGGTCCCATATAGACCACAGGGCATCAGGTGTCCTCCCAAATGGCTTGCAGAGGCCCACCCCTATGACTTGTCACCGCATTATTGATGGTCAGACGATGACTGGTGAGGTGTTTGGGTCATGGCAGCCATGAGGTCATCATTGAAGTTGCGGTTCCAAATAGGACGCTAGTTATGCCACTCATGACGTGTCACTCTACTTTTGTCTCCAGGAGGTTCATTGTGGTTCACCCTGGTTTGGGGCGGACCCAGGTTATAAAAGGGGCTGGAGCCAACAAGGAGGTGCGCATTCTTCTATTATGCTCCGAAAGAGCACACCTCCATGTGTTGAACCCATTGCGACTTTAGGCCAGAGGTAGGCAGGGATAGGGTGTCGATGCAGGCCACCACCACAGTTGGTAACGCAGAACGGTTAAGACCAGCTCCTGTCCTACCAGTCCTGCTTGTGCAGCCCAGTGGCATTAACAGGCCTGCTGCTGCTGATGCGCCTGCTGTCCACAGGTGTGGCCCCTACGCACACGGTCAGCGTACTCAATGGCTCCTGTGTTGTTAACAGGGAGTTCCTGGGCTGGGTGGGCATGTGGACCCTGTGACGCTAACAGGGCTCCCAGTCTCCAGATCCGAATGGCGTCTAACTCGGTTCAGGCTACTATTAGTTTCATAGCCACACAGCTCTGTATCCTCCACCAAACCTTCCAGTTGCCAACCTCTCCTTTTCCAACTGGGAGCACGGTGGACACTGACTGCTGATGGGGATATATACCTTTCTCTTTCTTTTCTTATTAATTTTCGTTATATAGCGGTAACATAGTATATACCACCTTATCCAAATCTGCCAGTCCCACTGTAACAGATGGTGTTTCTTCAGCAAATGTTACTGTTGCTTAACCACCAAATCCACGGACCAAAACTTTTTTCCCCTTTCCAACACACCTGTTCCCCTTTCCACCAGCATCTGTCCTTTTTCAACTCATTTTGGTATATGACCAAAAGTGCAACTCTGCAGGGACACCGTACTCAACGCCATCTCAGCACAGCAGCCATCCCTCGGTCCCTCCGATGTGGACAAGGAAAAGACCATTTCCTCCTATCCATGACAAAGCGTTGAAATTCACTCTGTGCAGCACTGGTGTTTAGTGGAAAAGCAGATCTAAGATTGCGTACCACATTCTGCAGATACTCCTGTATACGTGCGTCCATTTCTATGGCAGGAATTATTTCGCCAAATTTTGTCTTGTACCGGGGATCTAACAGTGTGTCAACCCAGTATTCTGGATTACTTTGAATTCGTACAATCCGAGGGTCATGTTGTAGGTAGTGCAGCAAGAAGGCGCTCATGTGTCTTGTGCATCCAGGAGGACCAAGTCCTTGGTGTGTTGGTGGCAGAGAGGTGAGAATCGTGCCTCCTTCCTCTGCCCTCTCCCCACAACCTCGCACAACCGAAATGTGAGCAAGCTTTCACTCATCTGCTGAGTCTTCCATGCCCATCGCCAGTTCGTCCTCCATTTCTTCATGGGCTCCTGCACCTTCCTCAACACTTTTTGCTGATACTATGCGCCCTTGTTAATCCCTCTCCCTCACCATGACTGCCGCATAGGTGCCGCTGACCATCTGGACCTCGTAGATCTTGTTATCCCTTCCGCATATGACTCCTCCTGTACTTCCTCCCCTTCCTCTTGTCCCAACACCTGACTCCGAATAATAATTACAGTGTGCTCCATCATGTAGATGATCAGAATTGTCACGCTGAGAATGACATTGCCAGTGCTAAACATCTTCGTTGACATTTGTAAACTGTGTAGCAGGGTGCATAGGTCCTTGATCTGACACCACTCCAGCAGCGTGATCTGCACCACCTCTGGATCAAGTTATCCCAGGCTATATGTCATACCGTATTTCAGCAGGGCTCTGCGGTGCTGCCACACACGCTGCAACATGTGCAGATTCCAATTCCTGCGTGTCGGAACATCGCATTTCCGGCGTTTAACTGGCAGACCCTAAGACTTCCGGAGTGATGAAAGTTGTTGAGCTGCTGTGTGCGCACGATGGAAGTGAGCACATAGCGAGCGTGCCCGCTGCACAAGGCCATGTAGGCCGGGATGGTGTTTTAAAAATTGCTGGAGAATTAGGTTCAACACGTGAGCCATACAAGGCACGTGTGTCACATTGCCCTGACGATGGCCCGCAGCCAGGTTTGCATCATTACCGCACACGGCTGTTAAGTCACCAACGGAGTACGCTCCGTCAATTTGTACTCCGGTCGCCAGGTGACAACGTGTTCCTTTCATGCATAGTGCTGATGATGGGAGAGGAGTCGATGCCAGCGGCGCAGGTGGACGCAGGTTATGCTCACCCACTGGGCTGCATTACCTTGACAGATGCAGAATCTCTGGCTGAATGTAGCTGGTGGATATCTCACAGATGAAATACCATCATTCAGATACAACCAATGGGAAGACACCACACCTTTTTTTATGCCCATCCTGTCTGCAGACCACTGCCAGACATAGCTATGAACCTCTGGTTAATTTTACCCCCAGTTCAGTTTTATGATTTTGTGTGCTTGTTACCTGACTACGTTTCCTGCTTGCTGTTTATGTACCTTGTTGGCCGATCCGCATTTCACCTCCGCTTGTTTTCTGATTAAGTCCTGGCCGTCCCATTCTGTTCCTGTTCCTCAATTAATGTTTTGACCCTGCCTGACTACTATTCTCTGGAACTGCAGCCTTCCACAGGTATTAATCACCTTGGGCCCTGTGTAATTCCTAATCCCTGTATAGGGGTTAAAGGGTTTCAGGGTTCTAGGGGTCCTGCTTGGTGAGTGGCTTCCCTCTAGCCTATCATTTACAGCCCATCTGAGTGTGTGGATCAAGGAAGGCGTTACACCGTGCTCTCTGCAGAAGGCCATGTGGGCCAGGATAGTGCTTTAAAAATTGCTGGACAACCAGGTTCAACACGTGAACCACACAAGGCACGTGTGTCACATTGTCACAGCGAAGGGCCGCACCCATGTTTGCATCATTGTTGCACCCGGCCTTCCCTGGCTGCTGGTTGAGTGGAGACAACCATTGATGAAACTCGGTCTCCAGAGCTAACCGTCCACAACTTCTCAGCGGTGTGACTCACATTTCCCATACATTTCAAAGTAAACCTTTGACCGCCTGATGCATTGAGCTCTGCTGCCAGCATAGTAAGGAGGTGTGTGGTAGTCCTTGTGCGCAGTTACAAGGAAGGGTGGCCTGACCACACAGGGTTTGCGCCAAGGTGGAGGACCCACACGAGGTTGAAGAGGCAGAAGCAGTGTATTAACTTCTACATACAGAAGAAGGATTGACACAACTCGTGGGGACGGCAAGACTTGTACAGCAGACCCTTCTCCATCTCTCCCCACAGTAACCCATTGCCCAGTCAGCGACATGTAACGCCCCTGTCCATGCTTACTGGGCCAATTATCTGTGGTGAAATCCACCCTGTCACACAGAGTTTCTCAAGGAATCAGTGATGTTTAGTGCGACATGCTGGTGTAGCGCGTGCACGCCTTTGTTGGAGAAAGAGTGGCGCCTGGGCATCGGCTCTTGGGGCACTGCGATGGGCATAAGGTCTCAAAAATCCTCGGTTAAAAAGGTTGGAAAGGCAGCATTTTGATAGCCAACAGTTTCCAGATGCTGAAAGTCAACCTCTAAGCCATGTCATGCCCTTCTAAAAGCATGTAAAACACAGTAAGGGGACTCCAACCACAGTCTCCCTCGTTGCCACTAATTGGGCCACACACACCCCACTTGACTGGCATCAGTTGACCTTCCCTTTTGAAAAAGAAAAAGATGCTTGGCATGAAGCACTCTCAAAAATACGCGTGCCTTTCCCGTCCCCTGGCTGACCCAGGGGAAGAAAAGTCCTCTGAGAGCCATGACTTGTTCATCTTGGTTCTTTTAGAAACACAGCGAGGGGACTCCAACCACAGTCTCCCTCGTTGCCACTAATTGGGCCACACACACCCCACTTGACTGGCATCAGTTGACCCCCCCTTTTGAAAAAGAAAAAGATGCTTGGCATGAAGCACTCTCAAAAATACGCGTGCCTTTCCCGTCCCCTGGATGACCCAGGGGAAGAAAAGTCCTCTGAGAGCCATGACTTGTTCATCTTGGTTCTTTTAGAAACACAGCGAGGGGACTCCAACCACAGTCTCCCTCGTTTCCACTAACTGGGCCACACACACCCCACTTGACTGGCATCAGTTGACCTTCCCTTTTGAAAAAGAAAAAGATGCTTTGCATGAAGCACTCTCAAAAATACGCGTGCCTTTCCCGTCCCCTGGCTGACCCAGGGGAAGAAAAGTCCTCTGAGAGCCATGACTTGTTCATCTTGGTTCTTTTAGAAACACAGCGAGGGGACTCCAACCACAGTCTCCCTCGTTTCCACTAATTGGGCCACACACACCCCACTTGACTGGCATCAGTTGACCCCCCCTTTTGAAAAAGAAAAAGATGCTTGGCATGAAGCACTCTCAAAAATACGCGTGCCTTTCCCGTCCCCTGGATGACCCAGGGGAAGAAAAGTCCTCTGAGAGCCATGACTTGTTCATCTTGGTTCTTTTAGAAACACAGCGAGGGGACTCCAACCACAGTCTCCCTCGTTTCCACTAACTGGGCCACACACACCCCACTTGACTGGCATCAGTTGACCTTCCCTTTTGAAAAAGAAAAAGATGCTTTGCATGAAGCACTCTCAAAAATACGCGTGCCTTTCCCGTCCCCTGGCTGACCCAGGGGAAGAAAAGTCCTCTGAGAGCCATGACTTGTTCATCTTGGTTCTTTTAGAAACACAGCGAGGGGACTCCAACCACAGTCTCCCTCGTTTCCACTAATTGGGCCACACACACCCCACTTGACTGGCATCAGTTGACCCCCCCTTTTGAAAAAGAAAAAGATGCTTGGCATGAAGCACTCTCAAAAATACGCGTGCCTTTCCCGTCCCCTGGATGACCCAGGGGAAGAAAAGTCCTCTGAGAGCCATGACTTGTTCATCTTGGTTCTTTTAGAAACACAGCGAGGGGACTCCAACCACAGTCTCCCTCGTTGCCACTAATTGGGCCACACACACCCCACTTGACTGGCATCAGTTGACCCCCCCTTTTGAAAAAGAAAAAGATGCTTGGCATGAAGCACTCTCAAAAATACGCGTGCCTTTCCCGTCCCCTGGATGACCCAGGGGAAGAAAAGTCCTCTGAGAGCCATGACTTGTTCATCTTGGTTCTTTTAGAAACACAGCGAGGGGACTCCAACCACAGTCTCCCTCGTTGCCACTAATTGGGCCACACACACCCCACTTGACTGGCATCAGTTGACCCCCCCTTTTGAAAAAGAAAAAGATGCTTGGCATGAAGCACTCTCAAAAATACGCGTGCCTTTCCCGTCCCCTGGATGACCCAGGGGAAGAAAAGTCCTCTGAGAGCCATGACTTGTTCATCTTGGTTCTTTTTTCAAAAGCGAGGGGACTCCAACCACAGTCTCCCTCGTTGCCACTAATTGGGCCAAACACACCGCACTTGACTGACATCACTTGACCCCCCTTTTCAAAATGAAAAAGATGCTTTGCATGAAGCACTCTCAAAAATACACGTGCATTTCGCCTCCCCTGGCTGACCCAGGGGAAGAAAAGTCCTCTGAGAGCCATGTCCACATTGTCAGTGGACAGACACATGTGCTTATCTGCCAGCAGACCCCCAGCAGCACTGAAGACAGGTTCCGAGAGAACGCTGGCGGCAGGACACGACAAGATCCCCAAGGCGTACGTGGCGAGCTCAGGCAATTTAGCAAGATTGGAAGCCTAAAATGAGCAGGGCTCAAGTTGCACAATAATGGAATCGATGTTTCCTTGCATATACTCATATATCTGTGTGTCCTCCTCTTTTTCCTTGTCCAGCTCTTTTGTTTTCGCATGAGTATATGTCCTTGTCACTTTCCCATGTGTTGTGAGTTGTTTGTCACCTTTTGGACACCTTTGAGGGTGTTTTCTAGGTGTTTTTCTGTGTTTGTGATTGCCTGCCATTGTTTCCTATGCAGTTCGAGTTCGGTTCGTCGAACGTTCGACGAGCCGAACTCGAACGGGAGCTCCGTTCGGCGAACCGACCTCGAGCCGAACCGGGACCGGTTCGCTCATCTCTAGTCAAGTGTGATGGAGGGGCACGTTGACTCTGCTTCAGCTGGATGTGCGTCCAAGGGAACACATCCAGCTGAAAAATAATATAATCCGATAACACACAATACCTGCCTGTAGAACTTTACCTTAAAGGTAATGTGGCAGTAAATCAATAGAGGGTATAAAAAATGACCTGCAGTTTCTTATTTTATTAAATCTTTTGCATTGTTTAATTTCATTGCCTGTGTTGTATTTACTCCATCATCTGTCAAAGGAAATATAGAGGATTTTCATGTTTCTGATAACAAATGCTCTAGAAAAGCATTATGGTATCCCGCAAAATGATATCCAGCAAAATCTGCACGCCAAAATCCAAATGCCCCCTTTCCTCTGAGCTCCACAGTGTAGCTAAACTACATTTAGCATCCACATGATTCACATTTCTATAGTGAGGAGAGCCTGCTTAATTTATCCAGTGCTTGTCTCCAGACGCACGAGCTGGGCACAATGTATGGGCACTACAATGTACAGGCACTATAATGTTCTGCGCACTACAATGGCAGATTTGCAATTTTCAATCAGCAACATCCATTACTGTTTGTTTCTCCAAAACACCCATGGAGTCAAAATTGTCACTACACTTGTGAATAAATTCCCAGAGGGGCGTAATTTCTAAAATGGGGTCACTTGAGGGTGGATTCTGATCTGTATATGGACTCTAAACCAAAGAGAAAAATTGTATGAAAAATACCCTGAATAATAATGAATAAAATGCAAGTGCTTAATAACAGGGTACATAGTATATACATTTTTCCAAAAGAGTAAGAAGCCATCCCACCTCGTCACGGTGTACCCATCTGGGACGGTCCCTAACCAACTAAAGTTAAACCATTGTATATACCTGACTTGTGTCTATCAAAACTCCAATGTGAATGGTAACAAGTGGTCGGCTGGGTCCCAGACTAAATACACAACAAAGTGGGAATCAATTGGTTGTTCAGCCTCAGTATAAGGCTGGTTTCACATCAGTGTTTGCATGCGTTTGTGTGCGATAGTGGCAAGATCCGGTGAGTTGCAGTTTACCTGTTATCAAAAACGCAATTTGTTGCGTTTTTCACCTCCATCCAAAAACTGCAACTCACTGGATCCTGTACAGTGCGGCAGTAGCTGCAATGTATTTCAATGGGCGCCGGATCCGTTTTTAACAGTTGTGGTTGTATGCTGCAGGAAGGATCCTGTTTGCTGTACAAAACATATCGTGAATATCACTCTCACACACTCTTACTCTCACATTCACTTACACAGTTACTCACACACACTCACTCACAGTCACACTCACTTACACGCACTTACACTCACACTCACTCACATTCTCACTCACACCCACACCCACACTCACACCCTTGTCCAGAGCTGCATCCACGCTGTCATGGCAGATTCAGCTCACTCCCGATCACTTGACTTTAATGCCAGCCCAGCCTCATCCAGCTCATTCCCGACCACGATTCATAAACTGCAAGTCACAGGATCTAGTAAATAACACTTGCGTTTGCATGCGTTCAACTCAAATTCAACAGGATCCAGTAACATGCAGTTTGCGTTTTTTTTCCTCAAGGCAAAAAAACGCTGATGTGAAACCAGCCGAAGGCTGCTTTCACACATCCGGTTTTAGCAGTGCGGCTCAATCCAGCTCAAAAACCTATGCAACGGATGCGGCGAAAAAAAGGAATCCGTTGCATAAGTTTTTCCATGCGGCCCGTCCGTTTTTTGACAGATGCGGCTTGATACTGAGCATGCGCAGTGCAAGAAACCGCATCCGGCAGCCAGATGCGTTTTTTGCCGCAGGACGCCGTATCCGGCGTCCATAGGCTTGCATTTTAAATTGCGCCGCATCGCGCCAGATCCGGCACGATGCGGTTTTTTCGCCGCACAAAAAAACGTGCCAGGCAACGTTCCATCCAGCCGCCGCATGGGCTAAATATGCTGCATCCGGCAAAAAACGGACGCAACGCAAGGCCATGCGGCACAATACGGCGCTAATGCAAGTCTATGGGGAAAAAACGCAACCGGCGACAAAAAAAAAAGGTTGAGTTTTTCTGCAAAGCGCCAAATTGTGCCACTCAGCAAAAACCGGATGTGTGAAAGCAGCCTTAGGAGGGCTGCGCCCCCAACTTGCAATAAAGCAAGATAGCAGACAAAAGCACCAAAAAACTGAGCTGTAACAAAAAAAAAACAATAAACATGCAACGTTCCAAGCATGCAATGGTTTTAACTTTAGTTGGTAAGAGACCGTCCCAGATAGGTACACCTTGACGAGGTGGGATGGCTTCTTAACTTTTTGCAAAAATGTATATACTAAGTACCCTGTTATTAAGCACTGGCATTTTATTCATTATTATTCAGGGTATTTTTCATACAATTTTTCTCTTTGTTTTTTTCTTGTCCAGAGGCTGCCATTTGCATGCTTGGAACGTTGCATGTTTACTGTTTTTTTTTTTTTTTGTTACAGCTCAGTTTTTTGGTGTTTTTTGTCTGTATATGGAGTCTGGAAATTATTCTAGGAAAATCTGTGCTCCAAGGGTCAAATAGCACTCCTTTCTTCCAGAGTCTTACCATGTGGCTAAGCAGTACTGTACAGCCATATTTGGGGTACTGCCTCGCAGAAATGTTGTGACACATTGTGGTGCCATTATTACCCATTGCTTGTGTGAAAATTTAAAATCTGGGGCTAAAACAAAATTTTTGTTGTAAAAATGTAATTATTTTTTCTTCACCGCCGAAGGGTATAAAATTCTGTGAGGCACATGTGAGGTTAATATGATCACTGCACCCCTAGATGAATTAATTGAGAGGTGTATTTTGTAAAATGAGGTCACTCATGTTCCGCAGCAAACCATAATAGCAAGATCTGCTCTACAAACTGTGTGGTCTATTTCCTGTTAGCCATTATAAAAATTAAAAACTTGGGTGTAAAACAACATTTTAGTGGTAAAAATGTAACTATTCTTTCCTCACCAGCCAATGGTATAACATTCTGTGAAACTGTGAAGCACTTGTGATGTCATTCTCACTGCAGCCCTAGATAAATTAATTGAGGGGTGTAGTTTGTAAAGTAGGGTCACTTTTGGGGGGGTTGTTCTGCTCTTTTGACACTTCAGTGACTCTGCCAATGAGACGTGGCACTCCCCAATCCATTTCAGCAAAATCTACACTCCAATATGGTGCTTTTTCCCATCTGAGCTGTGCATACTCAGGAAAAACTGCATAATAAATTGTACCATTTGTGGGGTTAAAGCCTGCTTTACACCTTGCAATTACGCATACGATATCATATGCGATCGTACCCGCCCCCATCGTATGTGCGGCACGTTCAATTTGTTGACCGTGTTGCACAAACGATTATTTCCCGTCACACGTACTTACCTTCCATACGACCTCGATGTGGGCGGCAAACATCCACTTCCTGGAGTGGGAGGGACGTTCAGCGTCACATCGACGTCACGCGGCAGCCGGCCAATAGAAGCAGAGGGGTGGAGATGAGCGGGACGTAAACATCCCGCCCACCTCCTTCCTTCCACATTGCCGGCGGGAGCCGCAGGACGCTGGTAAGATATGTTCATCGTTCCCGGGGTGTCACACACTGCGATGTGTGCTGCCTCAGGAACATTGAACAACCTGACGTACAATTTTTAGCTTTTGAACGACGTGCATGCGATGAACGATTTTTCGTTCAATCTCAATCGCACGTAGGTTTTACACACTACAATATTACTTACGATGCCGGATGTGTGTCACTTACGACGTGACCCCGCCGACACATCGTAAGATTTATTGTAGCGTGTAAAGCCCGCTTAAACCTAGAACGCGCAACCATAGAAAACAAAGTAACTTAGCAGGCTTGCGATACCCCAGGTATGCGTTCTAGGGTTAACCACTTCACGACGGGCAGATTTTGCGCTTTCCGTTTTTTTTTTTCATTTTCCTTCTTCCAAGAGCTTTTTTTATTTTTCAGCCAATCTGGTCACTTGAGGGCTTTTTTTTTTGCAGACCGAGCTGCACTTTTAAATGAAACCATGACGTTTACCATGCAGTGTACTGAAAAATGTTAAAAAAATTCTAAATGTGGAAAAATTGCAAAAAAAGTGCGATATTGTTTTTGAGATATTTTATTTAAGGTGTTCATTATATGGTAAAACTGATGTGTTGGTGTGATGCCTCAGGTTGGTTCGAGTTTGTAGACACCAAACATGTATAGGTTTACTTTTATATAAGTGGTTAAAAAAAATCAGAAGTTTTGTCCGAAAAACTAGTGTATGTTTTGCGCCATTTTCCACAACCCGTAGCGTTCTCATTTTTCGGGATCTATCGCTCAATGATGGCTTATTTTTTGCATCTCGAACTGACGTTTTTAACGGTACCATTTTTGCGCTGATGCTACGTTTTGATCGCCTGTTATTGCATTTTGCACAACATATGCAGCGACCAAAAAATGTAATTTTGGCGTTTGGATTTTTTTTGCTGCTACGCCGTTTACCAATCAGATTAATTGATTTTATATTTTGATAGATTGGGCATTTCTGAACCCGGTTATACCCAATGTGTGTTTTTTTTAAATTTTTGTAACCCTTTAATTTTCAATGAGGCGAAAGGGGGCAATTTGAACTTTTAGGTTTTTTTAAAAAAAAAATTTAATTTTTCAAAACTTTTTAAAACTTTTTTTATTTTACTAGTCCCACTAGGGGGCTATAAGGATCAGCAGTCTGATCGCTTATTTATTTCTCCCGATCAGAGCAGCACCGCTCAGATAGGGAGAAATTATCATCTCCTGTACCCTACAGTACTCGACTGCTGGTTACAGGACCTAAGTCACGTGAGCTACAGGAGTCATCACATGACTGTGTGCTACCATGACAACCATCGGATGGATCCACATGATCACATCACATGACTACCGGTGGCGGCCTGTGAGTATGAGATTACCACGATCGCCGTTAAAATGGCGCTGTCACATCTTGACAGCACCATTTAAGAGGTTAACAGGTATGGGTGTATAGCGATTCCACTCATACCTGCAAGGCACACATGTCAGCTGTACAAATCAGCTGACATGTGCGCGGATCCCCACTGACAGCCCGCAGCAGCTGGTGGGAATTAACACTATGACTGCTAGGACGTAAAGGGCATTTTACACGCTGCGATATCGCTATCGATATCGCTAGCGAGCGTACCCACCCCCGTCAGTTGTGCGTCACAGGCAAATCGCTGCCCGTGGCGCACAACATCGCTAACACCCGTCACACATACTTACCTGCCTAGCGACGTCCTGTGGCTGGCGAACCGCCTCCTTTCTAAGGGGGCGGTTAGTTCAGCGTCACAGCGACGTCACTAAGCAGCCGCTCAATAGAAGCAGAGGAGTGGAGATGAGGGGGACGAACATCCCACCCATCTCCTTCCTTCCTCATTGCGGGTGGCCGCAGGTACGAGCTTGTTCCTCAGTCCTGCGGTGTCACATGTAGCGATGTGTGCTGCCGCAGGGACGACGAACAACCTGCGTCCTGCAACAGCAACGATAATCGGGAATGGAACGATGCGTCAACGATCAACAATAAGGTAAGTAATTTTGATAGTCAACGACGTTGCTAACGATGCCGGTTGTGCGTCACGAATTCTGTGACCCCCAACGACATCTCATTAGCGATGTCGTTGCGTGTAAAGCGGCCTTAAGATTACTGCCCGCGGTCGTTAAGGGGTTAAAGCAAGATTTTATTGGAGAAAAAATGGAAATTTTAATCTACTCAGCTTATTGTTATACAATTTTGTGAATCATCTGATGGTTAAAAATTAGTGATGAGCGAGTACTAAAAAGCTCGGGTGCTCGAAGCTCGGGCCGAGCCTCCCAAGATACTCGTGTACTCGGCCCGAGCAACGAGCCCAATGTTATCCTATGGGAGACCCGAGTATTTTTGTGAAATGACCACCGGCAGCATGTAGAAACCCTAAAAATGTCACAAAAGTCTCCGAAGAGTGCTCAAATGACATGGCAACAGCATGGGGAAGACCCCTTGAAGCATTTATCACTCAAAAGTCACAGCTGTGAACAATTTAGTCCGCGTTTTACGCCATTTTTACGGACTCACCAGAAAACCTTCCAAAATGACACCAAAATGAATTTTCATGGCGGAAATGTTAAGGGCACATAACCAATAGTGAGATAGAGCTAATGTATGTTACTTTTTGAGATTACTACATGAAAGATTTTACGTAAAACATTGTGTGGCACTCCGATGTCCCTGAGAAGAGACGTACATAAAGGCCTCTGAGTCTAATGTGCCCATTTTGAGGAAGTGAGTCTTTGTAGTATTTTCCTTTGCCAGGGCAGTCCAAAATTGTGAGGTTCACCAATGCCCCTGCATACAGACGTGCATGAGGGCCTGTAAACCTGAAGTGCCCATTGTAAGGAAGTGGGTCTATTGTAGTATAGCCCTTAGGCAGGGCAGCCAAAAATTGTGAGGCTCCACGTTGTCCCTGGATAGAGACGTGCATGAGGGCCTGTAAACCTGAAGTGCCCATTGGAAGGAAGTGGGTCTATTGTAGTATAGCCCTTAGGCAGGGCAGCCAAAAATTGGGAGGCTCCACGTTGTCCCTGGATAGAGACGTGCATGAGGGCCTGTAAACCTGAAGTGCCCATTGTAAGGAAGTGGGTCTATTGTAGTATAGCCCTTAGGCAGGGCAGCCAAAAATTGGGAGGCTCCACGTTGTCCCTGGATAGAGACGTGCATGAGGGCCTGTAAACCTGAAGTGCCCATTGGAAGGAAGTGGGTCTATTGTAGTATAGCCCTTAGGCAGGGCAGCCAAAAATTGGGAGGCTCCACGTTGTCCCTGGATAGAGACGTGCATGAGGGCCTGTAAACCTGAAGTGCCCATTGGAAGGAAGTGGGTCTATTGTAGTATAGCCCTTAGGCAGGGCAGCCAAAAATTGGGAGGCTCCACGTTGTCCCTGGATAGAGACGTGCATGAGGGCCTGTAAACCTGAAGTGCCCATTGGAAGGAAGTGGGTCTATTGTAGTATAGCCCTTAGGCAGGGCAGCCAAAAATTGGGAGGCTCCACGTTGTCCCTGGATAGAGACGTGCATGAGGGCCTGTAAACCTGAAGTGCCCATTGGAAGGAAGTGGGTCTATTGTAGTATAGCCCTTAGGCAGGGCAGCCAAAAATTGGGAGGCTCCACGTTGTCCCTGGATAGAGACGTGCATGAGGGCCTGTAAACCTGAAGTGCCCATTGGAAGGAAGTGGGTCTATTGTAGTATAGCCCTTAGGCAGGGCAGCCAAAAATTGGGAGGCTCCACGTTGTCCCTGGATAGAGACGTGCATGAGGGCCTGTAAACCTGAAGTGCCCATTGGAAGGAAGTGGGTCTATTGTAGTATAGCCCTTAGGCAGGGCAGCCAAAAATTGGGAGGCTCCACGTTGTCCCTGGATAGAGACGTGCATGAGGGCCTCAAAACATTAAGTGTCCATTGTCAGGAAGTGGGTCTTTTGTAGTATAGCCCTTTGGCAGGGCAGCCAAAAATTGGGAGGCTCCACGTTGTCCCTGGATAGAGACGTGCATGAGGGCCTCAAAACATTGTTCCCATTGCAAAGGAGCGGGTCTCCTGTCGTTGTAATGTCCATTCTGCAAAGAATGGGCGAAAAAATTTACCACTGGGGGTATACCTGAAACAAAGGCCTAACTCTTGTAACGGTCATCATGGTGGCGCATGAGGAGAAGGAGGAGCAGTCCAGCGATTATCCAAAGTCCAGAAGTGTGTACCCATGGGTGACTGGAGGTACATGGCAAATTCCCGTTACAAACTTTAAATTCCGCTCTCATTTGCTGGTGGTGTGGTGAAGTCTGGCCCAATCCAACCCTTGTTCATCTTGATCAGAGTCAGCCTGTCAGCATTTTCAGTTGACAGGCGGGTGCGTTTATCTGTAATGATTCCACCTGCGGCACTAAAAACACGCTCTGACAAAACGCTAGCGGCAGGGCAGGCCAGGACTTCCAAGGCGTAGAGAGCCAATTCATGCCACGTGTCCACCTTGGATACCCAATAATTGTAAGGCACAGAGGAATGTCGGAGTACAGTTGTTCGATCTGCAAGGTACTCCTTGAGCATCTGGGCAAACTTAGGATTTCTTGTGGCACTACCCCGCACCTCAGGGGCTGTGGTACGTGAGGGGCTGAGAAAACTGTCCCACATCTTAAAGACTGTTCCCCTACCTCTGGCGGATTGGACTTGTGCCTCTCTCGGCTGTACGCCTTGGTTGTCCACTGATTCCTGACCTATGCCGCTAGCGTTTTGTGAGGGGAATGCTTTGCCTACTTCCGTGACTATGGCCTTCCGGAACTGCTGCATTTTGGTTGACCTCTCCGCCTCGGGAATAAGAGACATAAAGTTCTCCTTGTAGCGTGGGTCTAACAGTGTTACCAACCAGTAATGATTGTCGGCCAAGATGTTCTTAACGCGAGGGTCACGAGACAGGCAGCTTACCATAAAGTCAGCCATGTGCGCCAGACTCTTAACAGCCAGGACTTCAGTAGCCTGACCAACACGTTGACTGAACATGCTGTCCTCCTCCTCCTCCTCCTCATCTACCCTGTCCTCTGGCCAGCCACGCTGAACCGAGGATATGACTGGTGTGCATGTCATATCCTCAATTTGGCCGGAGATTTGCTCCATGTCTTCATCCTCCTCCTCGTCATAGTCCTCCACTGCACGTTGTGATGAGACGAGGCTGGGCTGTGTGTTATCACCCACACCCACTACTGTTTCTTGCTGCAACTCATCGCGCTCCGCCTGCAATGCATCATGTTTGGTTTTGAGCAGAGACCGTTTTAGAAGGCAGAGTAGCGGTATGGTGACGCTAATAATGGCGTCATCACCACTCACCATCTTGGTGGAGTCCTCAAAGTTTTGGAGGATGGTACATAGGTCGGACATCCATCTCCACTCCTCAGGTGTTATGTGTGGAGTTTGACCCATTTCCCGACGGTTTAGGTGATGCAGGTACTCAACAACTGCCCTCTTCTGCTCACATATCCTGACCAACATGTGCAGAGTTGAATTCCAACGCGTGGGGACATCACACACCAGTCTGTGAGCCGGAAGATGCAAACTGCGCTGAAAGCCGGCAAGGCCGGCTGAAGCAGTAGGTGACTTTCGAAAATGTGCAGACAGGCGGCGAACTTTTACCAGCAGATCAGACAGCTCTGGGTATGACTTTAGAAACCGCTGAACCACGAGGTTGAGCACATGGGCCACGCATGGAACATGTGTCAGCTGGCCTCGCCTCAAAGCCGCCACCAGGTTCCGGCCATTGTCACACACGACCTTTCCTGGCTTTAGGTTCAGAGGTGTGAGCCAGTGATCTGCCTGCTGTTTCAGAGCTGTCCACAGCTCTTCTGCATTGTGGGGTTTGTCACCTATGCAGATTAGCTTCAGCACAGCCTGTTGCCGCTTCGCCGAGGCAGTGCTGCAGTGCTTCCAGCTTGGGACTGGTGTGGAGGGTACAGTGGATGAGGATGCGCAGGAGGAGGAGGAGGCTGAAGAGCATGACATTCCGGAGCTGTAGAGTGTGGGTGAAACACTGACTGAGGTAGGGCCTGCAAACCTTGGTGTGGGAAGGACGTGTTCCGTCCCTCGCTCAGACTGGGTCCCAGCTTCCGCAATATTAACCCAGTGTGCCGTCAACGAGATGTAGCGGCCTTGCCCACAAGCACTTGTCCACGTGTCTGTGGTTAGGTGGACTTTGGGTGAAACAGCATTGTTCAGGGCACGTGTGATGTTTTGTGACACGTGGTTATGCAACGCGGGGACGGCACACCGGGAGAAATAGTGGCGGCTGGGGACCGAGTAACGTGGGACAGCTGCCGCCATCAGGTCGCGGAATGCTTCTGTCTCCACCAGCCTAAAAGGCAACATTTCCAGCGCAAGCAGTCGCGAAATGTTAGCATTTAGAACTGTGGCATGTGGGGTGTTGGCAGTGTATTTGCGCCTGCGTTCAAAGGTTTGCTGAATGGATAACTGAACGCTGCGCTGGGACAAGGACGTGCTTGATGATGGTGTTATTTCTGCGTAGGCAACTGCAGGTGCAGGACCGGAGGAGGCTTGTTCGCAGGCAGCATGGACAGGGGATTGGCTCGCATGCACAACCAGCGAAGACGTAGCAGTGACATTAGCAAGCACTGCTCCTCGACTCTGTTGTACTTCCCACAAAGTTGGGTGCTTGGCTGACATGTGCCTGATCATGCTGGTGGTGGTCAGGCTGCTAGTTTTGGTACCCCTGCTGATGCGGGCACGGCAGGTGTTGCAAATGGCCTTTTTAGAATCATCTGGATCCAACTTAAAAAACTGCCAGACTCGGGAAGACCTAACATTTGTACAGGCACCTTGTGTCGTGTTGTTGTTCCGGGGAACGGTTGCCTGACTTCTGCCTGGAGCCACCACCCTGCTTCTTACTGCCTGTTGGGATGCTACGCCTCCCTCCCCCTGTGCACTGCTGTCCTCGCTCTGCATATCCTCCTGCCAGGTTGGGTCAGTTACTGGATCATCCACCACGTCGTCTTCCTCTTCCGCACCCTGCTCCTCCTCCTGACTTCCTGACAATTGTGTCTCATCATCGTCCACCCCTTGTTGAGACACGTTGCCAACTTCGTGAGAACGTGGCTGCTCAAATATTTGGCCATCTGTACATACGATCTCCTCATGACCCACTTCAACATGAGCTGGCGAGAGGCCAGAATGTGCGAATGGAAACGTGAACAGCTCTTCCGAGTGTCCAAGTGTGGGATCATTAATGTCCGTGGACGTGTACTCAGCCTTGTGGTAGGAAGGAGGATCAGGTTCTGAAATGTGCGGTGCAGTATCACGGCTACTGACACTTGACCGTGTGGAAGACAGAGTGTTTGTGGTGGTGCCAATCTGACTGGAAGCATTATCCGCTATCCAACTAACAACCTGTTGACACTGGTCTTGGTTCAAGAGCGGTGTACTGCTGCGGTCCCCAAGAATTTGGGACCGGACGTGCGAGCGACTAAATGTGGCCCTTTGTTGTGGCAAAATTAGAGCTTGCCCACGACCTCGGCCTCTGCCTGCACCACCATCACGTCCACTTCCTTGTTCCTTGCCAACGCCCTTGCGCATTTTGCAATGCTGTGCTGACGTGTATTCACTAGACTTGGGCGTTATATCAAAGTTTGTGCAAATCGTGCACCTGTACGCTGCCACCGACAGGCACACACGTGCGGTTTTTAAATGCAAGCACGGACGCACTAAGAACCTAACACAGGTTTTAGGAGAAAAAATTTATGACGAGAACTCTGACACTATCAGCCACTGCTGACTGACGTGTATTATACACTACACTTGTGCGTTATATAATAGTTTGGTAAAAATGCACACAAGTGCACCTGTACGCTGCCACCGACAGGCACACACGTGCGGTTTTTAAATGCAAGCACGGACGCACTAGGAACCTAACACAGGTTTTAGGAGAAAAAATTTATGACGAGAACTCTGACACTATCAGCCACTGCTGACTGACGTGTATTATACACTACACTTGTGCGTTATATAATAGTTTGGTAAAAACGCACACAAGTGCACCTGTACGCTGCCACCGACAGGCACACACGTGCGGTTTTTAAATGCAAGCACGGACGCACTAAGAACCTAACAGGTTTTTAGGAGCGACAATTGCTGAGAAGTCTGACACTATCAGGACTGTTTTAGACTGTGTACACCAGCCCCAGATATGATGAAGGCTGGTATACGGTCACCACTAGGAATGGCTATATACCCTGCCTGCCTGCCTGTATACTGCTACAATAGTCCTGACAAGGACTCTTTTGGTCACTAGCCTGTATTCCAACCTGGCTATACCCTGCCTGTATACAGCAACAATAGTCCTGAGAAGGACTCTGCTACTGTACTCCGACCTGGCTATACCCTGCCTGCCTGTATACAACTAGAATAGTCCTGAGAAGGACTTTTGGTCACACTGTTTGCAGCCCTGCTACGGAAATAGCTATAAAGGGCCGCAAACCTTTCCCTGAAGCAGCGACACTCTCCCTGCACTGACTGTCTGGATAGCTGTGAGCAGAGCACAGCGCGCCCGCCGGTATAAAGGCTCGGTCACGCTGTCCAGGCCGGCTAATCACTGCAATTCCACAACTAACAGGGCTGTGGCATTGCAGTGGTCTGCCAGCCAATCCCTGCATGAGGGCTGGCTCTCAAAAGAGCGCCAACATGCAGAAATGAAGACCACGAGTACAGCACGAGTATCGCGAGATTACTCGGTCCCCGCCGAGTAGACCGAGTACAGTGATACTCGTGCGAGTACCGAGTAGTAACAAGCATGCTCGCTCATCACTATTAAAAATGCTTCCTATACCGCACGATGAATTCCTAGAAAGGTGTAGTTTCCAAAATGGATTTTCTTCTGGCAGTTTCTGCATTTTTGGCATGTTAGATGCTCTTCAAAAGTGACATGGCATCTGTAATCTATTCCAGCCAAAATGACTCGATTCAATTACCGTTCATTCCCTTCTGAACCCTGTTGTGTGCCCAAAAAGTAGTTTTCCACCACATATGGGGCATCGGTGTACTTAGGAAAAATTGCACAACAAACTTAACTTTTCATTTTCTCTTGTTACTGTTGTGAAAATAAAAAAATTGTGGCAAAAGCAACATACAAGTGTATTTTTCAATTTCACGGCTCAATGTTATAAAACTCTTGTGGGTTTAAGGTGCTCAACACACCTCTAAACAAATTCCTTGAGGGGTGTAGTTTCCAAAATGGGGTCAATGGTGTTTTTCTATCTGTTTAGGCAAAACAGGGGCTCTGTACACGCGACGTGGCAACAAATTGTATGGTGCATTTTTTTCCAATTAACCTTGTGAAATTAAAAAAATTGGGGCTAAAGTAACATTATTGTGAGGAAAAATATGATTTTTTATTTTCATGGCTCAGCGTTATAAAATTCTGTGAAACACTTGTGGGTTCAATGTGCTCACCAAACATTTAGCTAAATTCCTTGAGGGGTGTAATTTCCAAAATGGGGTCACTTGTGGGGAGGTTACCACTGTTTAGGCACATCAGGTGCTCTGCAAACACAACATGGCGTCTGTGACGACATGGACTGTCAGTGCCTAGCATGGGTTAAATTTCTTAAAATTCAGCCAGACATGATAATAGTTTGTTTATAAATGGGGGATAAGGCCCTCATTGTTTCTACAAGACTCTTAGGAGTCTAGTGTTAAAGTTCCCGTTGACTCATGTAATTGCCTTGGCCAGTGAAGGTCAGATACCCAGACAAATCAATTATGCGAACCTCCCATTGTATTACTATGTGTATTGCTAGATGCGAAGTAACTTAGCTGTCTCTCCCTTGTCTCTGCCAGAGACCATTACTACAGGGGATATTTTGTATACGGCTTGAAATCTAGCCAATAAGAGCCCAGTCTTATCCACCAATCATGAAGACCCCAATGGTCTGAATGGAGAGCTCAGGGGTATAAGAAGGAGGACTGTCCATTGCCCAGGTAGACTCTTGTTACATAATACCAATCTAGGATCTGTGGATCCGATTGGCAAGCCATAACCGAACCTGGATGCTACATGGATTTCAGCATCGAATGCAAGGATTCGGCTTAGATAACAAGGACTACCTAAGGAAGGAATCCAGCTTTGGACAATCCAGTCACCTGACTACATGCTTTGCGGTCCTCAGCCAGCTTCCTAAATCTGGCGTTATTCCATTCTTGGTGGGTGCCCGCTGAAAGTGAGGTGCTGCTGGTTTGGAGTAAGTAGCCCTGGAAGCTCTGAGGCACGGACATTCTAATCCCTGGTAAGCCAACGGAAGGGTGTGAAACTGTTGCCAATTACATTCTGTGGTTTTGTTGGTTATGCGCCATATGCCGTTAATTGTTTTGGGATCCAATAAACTCTTAATATTGTGATTCCCTCATCCTATGTTACTGTTCCGCCCAAGTGTTAGTAGTGTTCTGCCCACGATTAAGGAGGTCGGGTGTTCAGTTGGGATGAGCCCTGAGCTGTCTTTGCTGTCTTTCTAAAGGCGGCCGGTTCAACGGACGAGAGCACCTACTGCCCCCTGTGTCTCCACAGCGTCCGCTTTTGATTCCAGACAATTTGGCGTTCCAAATGTCAAATGGTACTCCTTCCTTTAGAAGCCCTGCCATGCGCCAAAACAGTAGATTTCTACCACATATGGGGTATTGGCATACTCAGGAGAAAATGCAATATAAATTGTGTGGTTCATTTTCTCCTGCTACCTTTGTGAAAATGCATAATTTGGGGTTAAAGTAACATTTTTTTGTGGGAAAAAGTAACATTTTCATTTTTTGATTCCTCAATGCTTAAATTACTGTAAAGCACCTAAAGGGTTAATAAACTTATTGAATGTGGTTTTGAGCTGTGCAGTTTATAGAATGGGGTCACTTTTGGGTATTTTCTGTTGTCTAGGCCTCTCAAAGTCACTTTTAATGGGATGTTGTCCTTAAAGATAATGGTTTTGTAAATTTTGTTAAAAAAAGGAAAAATTGTTGATGAACTTTGAACCCTTCTAACTTCTAAACAAAAAAATTATGTTTCAAAAGTGATGCTAATGTAACGTAAACATGTGGGAAATGTTATTTATTAACTTTTTGTGTGACATACCGTAATTCTCTGATTTAAGAACATAAAAATAGGGAATGTGTCAATTTTTTTCTACATGACGAGAACCTGGTAGACCCTTTATATCCATTGTAGGTGATATTTTCTCTGTTTGGATCAGTTTTTATCTCTTTCTTTAGCTAGTGGAGATGACATGTTTCATAGCCACACCTCATCTCTGCAGACTTTCCTTTTCTCCAGCGTTCACACACAGCGTCCTTGATAATAACTGTCATTTTAATGCCAACTGAATAAAAATGATTGCCTACACTGTGTGCAATATAAGTCACACACTGTACCACTGAATAAATAATTACCTCTCGCTGTGCTTGCTGCACAAAAAATGACTTCCACACTGTTCCTCTTATGGTACATTGTGTCCACACTGTCCTCTCTTATAAAATATTCCCTCCATACCATCCCACCTTATGTACTATGACTGCCACATTGCCCGCCCTTATGAACTAACACTGTCATACTGTCCTTCTTGCAGGTGCTAGAGGTGGGGAGACAAAAGGCACAATAGGGTCTTACCCGATATAACGTGAAATGATAAGAAGGGAATAGGTACACTCACCTGATAGGGTTGTGCCAGTCACAACTCCTTGAATCGCATGTGAGTGTCAGCGTGGTTTAAGCAGCGGCCCCGTAAATAGTGGAAAAATGGTATATAATAAAATAAAGGAAAACGGGTTTTAGCCGCGCTAAAAACCACTGATGCAGGATTAATGAAGAAGTTTCTTTTTATTTCAGCATTCCAACGCGTTTCAGAGACAAGGACCGTCTGCTTCCTCAGGGAAAAAAGAAAAAGAAATTGGATTTCTTTTTTCCCTGAGGAAGGAGACGGTCCTTGTCTCTGAAACGCGTTGGAATGCTGAAATAAAAAGAAACTTCTTCATTAATCCTGCATCAGTGTTTTTTAGCGCGGCTAAAACCCGTTTTCCTTTATTTTATTATATACCATTTTTATACTGTCCTTCTTATGAATTATACCCACATCTTCCATCCTCATGAGTTATGGCTTCCACGCTATCCTCACAATACATACCTCTTCTCACTGTCCTCCAATTTTGCCGTCTCCCTTACATTGAGCCAACTTTTTACCCTGTCCCTCCCACATTACCTCAGATTCACACTGTTCCCTTCATAATGCCTTCTCTCCCAACTGTGGCCTCACAGTGTCCCTCACCCATGTCTTCGTCTCCTCTGTGGTGCTATAGTAATGTCTGCAGTGTGATGAGGTGAACCCATTGTCCTGAAGAGATGTCAGCAATGTGATCACTCTGCTAATCCCACTTCTGTATGTTGGGAAGGGGAGCTGAACGTCTCTCTGACCATGGAAGTGAAATGTAGCGCCCCTGAAACCATCAGGGAGCTACAAGGTACTGCAGGTCAGGCAAACACTCTAGGCAAACCTGATAAAATCTGCACAGTGAGGGGACCATCAAGAACCTCACTGACCTTGAAGTTCGGGACACAGTAGCAACGGGAGAACCGGGGTCAGGACCAGAGACTCCAACCTCACAGGGTTCACGCTACCGTCATACGGACTGCTGTAGAAGACAACCAGGAGGGGACCCCCAGCCGCTCCAAGCCACGGGGACCCACCAACCAAAGACAGGTGCAGGGGAAACAAGCCACCAGGTCACTAAACTGGCACTGGGACGAAGGGGCCCTGCGGTTGAGATCAGCCGGACTCGGGTGACCAGTTTCCAGCTTACTGTGAGTAAAGGAACCAGTTACACTACAACCCCTTGTGTTTTCTACCTTCTTTCAACACCCATCTACCTCACCAATACTCTGGGGCATGGCCCTGCTTGTGGAGGGCCTAACAACCAGGCTGCCACTAACACCACCCCCAGTAGTGAAAACTGTGCAGCGGCGGCTCCATCCACATAGCCACAAACTACAAGTGGCGTCACGTGTGAACTTTATTCAAAAATCCCCTGTAAATATTCCCTTTTTGAAAAAGCACCCAGGCCATGGAGCCAGGCAACGGCCACCAAAGTGACATTTTCCCCAGTTATACTGCCATGGACCGAGTACCCCATAACCCTGGGCGACACAGAAACATCGTCTTAAAGACCCAAATTCAAATTAATGGAGGGTTCTTCCACGTCACTCCTCTCTAGAAAGGCTCCGACCTTACTATTTGGTCTGGTGTTGGTAAGAGGGAATAACAAAAAAACCTCAGGGCACTGACTAAACACTGACGTGTGAATAAGCTCTAATCATTGCTGTATAGGAAAAACTAAACTAATGTATATTTTTTAGGTATTGTGAGGAGTAGTTTTTACTTTATTTGTATTTGTTACAAGGGAGACAGTACAACATTGATGTTGCCAATGGCAATCAGCCATAGAAAAGATAGTGCATGTACAAGCCACCCGGCCTGGGTTACCGAGGGAGTTTCACTAGCACTACTAATATATTTTGACAGCTGCAGACCGCAAGATTGCAAACCACTCGATGTATTCCTTTGGATTGCAGATCAGTTGTACGTCAGATAATCCTCCTATGGCCTAAAGAAACAGTTGCATCTTTTAGTCATTCTCTAAATTCCGCTCTAAAACGAATGCATAGGAAATCACGTGGAACTGTTACATGAGACCTAAGGGATATAAAGTTCCACATCCTTAGGATAAATCACCTGTAAATCTGACAAGTGTACAGTGTAGAAAGCCTGACTATAGATGTTACACATGGACCAGTAAAGTTTTCCTCCAACCAGTGCTATGTTTTAGTGAGTATTATGTCTTTCTCACTACTACTCATCTTCTATCAGCATATTGAGCCAATAGCGCTGGCTGTAGATGTTTATATGTTATACATATTATCAGAAATATCTCACAGATTTTAATATAAAAGAGGTCTCCAGCCCTAATGAAGTGAATAGCAGTACCCAGAATGGCCATTACTCGGTGAGCGGAGAGGTGCTGTTCGGTTCCACTTACTATTTACATCTGTCGGACCCACAATCTAAAGGCCGCTTTACACGCTACTAGATGTCTAACAATATGTCATCGGGGTCACGTCGTTAGTGACGCACATCCGGCCTTGTTTGACATATCGTAGTGTGTAACACAAATGAGCAACTGTGAACGAGCAAAAATACTCACCTTATCGTTGTTCGATGACACGTCGCTCATTTTCAAAAAATCGAATGTCCTTCTGTGCTCCGGTTGTTCATCGTTCCCAAGGCAGCACACGACGCTGCGTGTGACACCCCGGGAACGATGAACTGCAGCTTACCTGCGGCCGCCGACAATGCGGAAGGAAGGAGGTGGGATGTTACGTCCCGCTCATCTCCGCCCCTCTGCTTCTATTGGGTGGCCGCTGTGTAACGTTGCTGTGACGCCGAATGTCCCTCCCCCTTCAGGAAGAGGATGTTCGCCGCCCACAGCGAGGTCATTCGGGAGGTAAATACGTGTGACGGGGGTTACCGAGTTTGTGCGACATGGGCAACAAATTGCCCGTATCGCACAAATGATGGGAGCGGGTGCGATCGCACATGCGAACGCACGATAACTTGATACATGTAAAGCAGGCTTTAGGATATATGCACTCAACATCTTTTTCAGACGGATTCCCGTGAAAAGCGCTTAAAAGAATGAACATATGCATAACTATGTGAAAACCACTTACTGTGCTTATGTTCGGGCTTTTGAAGGTCTTTTCACTCCTTCAATTTTCTAGAAAACCCAAGCAGTTAAAAGAAGTGACGTCCATTCGTCTGACGTTTTCTTCTCAAAATATGTTCTGTACTTTACAATACAAGTAAATGGGAAAGCTCAAAAGTCGCCTAGACTTTTTTGGAAAGTTTTGTCATTGTTTTTGTTTAAAAGATTGCCAGCGGTTTCTTCAGGAGGAAAAAAATAAAATGACTAGAAACTACAGGAAAAAACCATGAGAATATCCCCCAAACATTGGTATCAGCCAAAACTGTTAGAAAAATGCTTAGGAAATGACAGAAGAAACAAACAAAGACACTTCAATAGAACATCCCCCAGCATTTTCTGAAGCGTCTTCTGCTTGAGAAACAGTGTGTTTTAAAATTAATCTTGTGCACATACCCTTATATTGTTGACCTATCTTTTGGAAGTTTGGAAGTCCCCTTTAAAGGGAACCTTACACCTTTATCTGCAGGCAGCATATATCGGTGTAGCGCCAGCATCCCTGCACTGCTCGTTTGCCCCCCTTGCAGGGACATCGACTTACTGCCGCGGCCATCCCACATCACGCTGCATGGCTTCCCCACTTGTCCTCCACGTGGGGCTCCTCTGCTTCCCCCTCCAAGGGCCGCACAGTTTTTCTGGGAGTGCTCCTAGGGCATGCGCGTGCACTGCTAACCTTCTCTTAAAGGGCCAGTGGGTCATTTCCTAAAAGTGCCTGTTTGCTCTGTGCCTAGTCGCCACAGATAATAACTACATATGTATTTCCATCTGTGTAACATGTATTGTTAGCTTTGATGAGATTTGGTTTTCTCTGCTGTTCACTATAAAACACACATTAGCATAAACTCCCTTACTGGGGCTATTTTCTTGAGGTGAAACCCACGCTTGAGGGAGAGCCCTAAAAGGAGATAGGGGAGGAGCTTAGTTTTAAGGTAAATTCACTGAGAGTCAGTCTGTGTGTGAGGTGAAGTGAGGAGTGTAATATGGAGAGGTCCTGTCCGGAAGTAGCGGCGAGCGTCCGGAGGTGGACCCACTGGAACGTACACCGGACTCCCTTGAGGAAGCGACCCCCAGCGAACCCCTATACAGGGACTGTGTGGTGCCCCCTCCAAAGGGCCTAAGTGCACGGCAGCCAGGAATCGGAAGCAATAGTCTCTTGAAGGCCAGGTATAGTCTCTTAGACGTCCACAGCAGGTATGGCCCAGGTATGACACAGGTGTGACGTCCACAGCAGGTATGGCACAGGTATGGCACAGGTGTGACGTCCACAGCAGGTATAGCACAGGTGTGACGTCCACAGCAGGTATGGCACTAGAACGAGACAAAGGTTAGGCTAGCAGGTGCAAAGATACACTAGAATAGTGCACAGGGGCCTGAATACTAGCAACGCACTATAAGCAGCGTTGCACGGGCGCCTTCTGTCAGGGAAGGCGAACTTAATACCCTTTAGGTAACAGGTGACCTCTGAGGTCACTTCCAGGTAGAAGGGGGCGTGACCTCGTGCGCAGCCTAAGATCACTTATTGCAGATCTGCGTGTGGCCTGGAGGCAGAAAGAAGCAGCCTCTGGAGCAGAGTGCCCGACCCGGGAGTGAGAGGAAACCACAGCAGGACTTGAATCAGGAGCAGAGCTTGCAGAGCCATGGGACAGGTAAGAGGAAGGACGCCGCTGCTGGAGGCTGGGAGCGGGAGTGCGCGTGGGGGCCACGCTGGGGCTGGGCAGGTGAGAGGAAGAGCGCCCCCCTCGGGACTTGGTGGGGACGGGCGCTACACAGGGTATCAGTGCTTAGGTCACCAGTACTTTCAAGGTCAATGGCAAACTGAGAGACTGCAGCCTTTTTATAAGGGGCAGTGAAATTCATGGGAACACTGTGGCATGTGTGAGTCTGGAAGTGTGACGCCCTGGCACAGCCAGGGTGTCACAGAAAGAGTCAATCCTCCTTGGTAATCTGATCTCACACGGTGCAGCATGACAAAGCACAGCCCCCAGTGTAAGGGAAAAGCAGAGCAGAGGGGAGGGGCTGGAGCAGACAGTGTGTGGAGGCAGACAGGACGGACGTCTGGAGTTTAGCTCCCGGCTGGGAGTGAAGCGTTCTCCAAGAGGGCCGGGGCAGGCCGTAGTGAGGAAGGGGCCAGAACAGGTAGCCGGAGCCGGGCGGTGGCCCCTCGGTACCTGGGTACCCGGATCACTACAGGGGAGTGATTCCCCGTTCCCGGCTGAGGAGAAAGAGGAAGAGAGAGAGAGAGGAGAGAAAGACACTTGCTGCAGAGAAGGAACAACCAGGGCTGCTGCACCGTGTGTGGGACACTAACACCCCCGTACCAAAGGCTGCGGACACCGGCAATTCTTAGTTCACCAGTGACTCCGTGTGACTTTACTGTGAGTACACCCGTGCCCTCGGGCACTGCACTGCAGCACTGCGCCCTGCCGCCCCCTGCTTACCCCATCACTGGGCCCCGGGACAACCAACCCCCCTACCCACGGAGGGGACATAACAACTACGCTGCTCCCTGTCATCGCTCCCGGGATCCCCTTCCAGAGCAGCGGTGGTGTTCCACCATCACCACAACCGTGGGTGGCGTCACGGACAATCTCCCTTACCCAAATCCCCTTTTACTGTGGAGCCTCGGATCACATACCGGGTCACGCCATCGTGATACCCACAGAAGTGACTCTGTGGCCCGGATCTGAGTACCCCCTGGTCCCCGGGCGAAACATTTGGCGTCACGAACAGGATCGAACCCCTCCAGTTACCTGGAGGAAGTGCGCCTTATTCTGGACTGTCAGCGGTGATCCGCTGCAAAAATCTTAAAATCGCCATCTTTGCCGCCATTTTGGCGCGAAAATCTCCCGCCCAGCACCTTCTTCCCCAAGCGTTGGGCGCGAAAAAGAGGCTCCGCCCCCCCGAGAACGCGGGCGGAAGTGAAGCTCCGGAGGACCGGAAGCGAAAGGGAAACTTTAAAGGTTGCTGGAAGGACTGCTCCCGAGTACCAAGGGGGAGCAGTAGAAAGGAACCGCAGCTTATGTGACAAGGACTGTGGAAGCAGGGACGCCAGGACTCTGCCAGCATTTGGTTCCTGGAAGAGGCCGCCGCAGCGATGCACCGAGCCGTTACCCCTGTTACCGGTAGCGGAGCCCGCAGCGCCTGTTGGGGAGGACCCAGACCTGGGGTCCCCAGGCCTCACCTTTGTCACCACCCTGCCACCGGCCCCGGCAGTCCGCCCGGCCGCGACGGAGATGACGACGGCTCCGGCAGTCCGCCCGGCCGCAACGGCAGCGAAGTACCGGTCCCGTTGACCAATCTGGAGCCGTTCCTGGACTGGGGTCAAGGGGTGCTGCCTGGGTTTTAGGGGCAGCACCAAGGCTAGGTTGTTTGGGTGGGTGACTGAAGGACCCGTTACGTTACCTGTTATTATTAAAAGTGTTGGACTGTTACTGCCATGTTAAAGTGATGTGCATCCCGTTTTGGGAGGATTGAAAATGTTTTATGTTTTATCTTTTCCAGTTTAATAAAATGTCGGTGCCTAGCCGGCCCGAGGACGGGCCGTGTTTTACCAAGGGGGTGTGTGACGCCCTGGCACAGCCAGGGTGTCACAGAAAGAGTTAATCCTCCTTGGTAATCTGATCTCACACGGTGCAGCATGACAAAGCACAGCCCCCAGTGTAAGGGAAAAGCAGAGCAGAGGGGAGGGGCTGGAGCAGACAGTGTGTGGAGGCAGACAGGACGGACGTCTGGAGTTTAGCTCCCGGCTGGGAGTGAAGCGTTCTCCAAGAGGGCCGGGGCAGGCCGTAGTGAGGAAGGGGCCAGAACAGGTAGCCGGAGCCGGGCGGTGGCCCCTCGGTACCTGGGTACCCGGATCACTACAGGGGAGTGATTCCCCGTTCCCGGCTGAGGAGAAAGAGGAAGAGAGAGAGAGAGGAGAGAAAGACACTTGCTGCAGAGAAGGAACAACCAGGGCTGCTGCACCGTGTGTGGGACACTAACACCCCCGTACCAAAGGCTGCGGACACCGGCAATTCTTAGTTCACCAGTGACTCCGTGTGACTTTACTGTGAGTACACCCGTGCCCTCGGGCACTGCACTGCAGCACTGCGCCCTGCCGCCCCCTGCTTACCCCATCACTGGGCCCCGGGACAACCAACCCCCCTACCCACGGAGGGGACATAACAACTACGCTGCTCCCTGTCATCGCTCCCGGGATCCCCTTCCAGAGCAGCGGTGGTGTTCCACCATCACCACAACCGTGGGTGGCGTCACGGACAATCTCCCTTACCCAAATCCCCTTTTACTGTGGAGCCTGGGATGACAGACCGGGTCACGCCATCGTGATACCCACAGAAGTGACTCTGTGGCCCGGATCTGAGTACCCCCTGGTCCCCGGGCGAAACATTAGCTTCTAGAAGGAATGGTGAGTTTTCATTCAGGATTCCAGTCACCTACTGGCCGGAAGGGATTACAAATCCGTATTGTTCTTGTCTTGGAAATCCCAGGATACCAAGATACGTATTCCCAGGTAGAGAAACAGTAGCAGAGGAAGAGTACAACATCACCATACAGCAGAGAAGCCAACTCTCATCAGGGCAGGAAGTACCTCATCATTTGATGCTGTGATAAATATTCTGCAGTGCTACAGTAAAAAGGTAAAATCTCCCTGTCCTGTCTCTGGCTGGATTTATTCTCTGCTGCACCATCCCTACTTCAACATCCCCCAGGACCCAGCTCTAGTTGAGGACAACCCTCTGATACTGCGCATCACCACCTAACTCCTGGGGACCTCCAGCAGTGCCCGGCCATACCAAAATTGCACATCCCAACTGGCATCATGAACTCTTTAGTTTTATTTATTTATATTCTGTTCTTTCTCCCCTTTTTATTATTATTTTCAAACCCCCATTACAAAAGTTTGGCGCTCACGCCCAGTACGGACACATCGTCACTCGAACCCACCACTGTGACAACAGAGGTCTACTGAGGGCAGCACATGCCTCTAAGCCTATCACTTAGAGGCAATGGGTATTTAAGGCAGTTTCTTCCTGGGGAAGGTGCCTGAGCAACACAGTTAGTTAGTGGGTTGTTCCCTAGCCATCTAATTTTCAGATTCCCTTGTCCACTGTCCATTCCCCAGCCAGTGTACATTTCTGTATCCTTGCCCTGCTGCTACCTTGTACCTGTCCATCCTGGCTGTACTACCTGCCTCAGCCGTTTTAGTGGTCTCTGTCTATACTAATGACTGTGCCTGTCCGTCTTGGCCTTGCTACCTGACTCAGCCATCCCGGTAGTCCCAGTCTATGTAGCACCCTGGAAAACCAGGTAGTTGTACACGCATAACACCTATCCCACGAATGGTTAAATCAGCTGACCTGAAACCCTAGTCACCCCCCTCAGGGAAGGACAGACACACCAGTGGGTGGGACCAGGTGGATAGGGAATGCCCACCTAGGGGTCTGGAGAGCCCGGGGCGGGAAAACAGTCAGATAAGTTCTAGGTTAAGTTTAGAGTGGAAGCAAAGTCTGGAAGGTGCCAGGGTCGAAGCCCTGACACCTTGGCTAGGTGGCAGACGGTAGCCAGAGTCTGCAGGAGACGGGAAGACGGCTGCCTGCTGGAGATCCGAGGTGGATCGGGACAGGGTTGGAGCCCGCCGGTACCGACACTGGAGAACCGACATTTTACAGCCAATCCCGGATAAATATGTCCCCTTTTAATCGGAGTGTCCACACGACCCCCGGGTCCGGAGAACCCCTCAAGCCATACCGTAGATCCGGATCCGAGCAGCACTGGCTGCTGGCACGGGGGTGGCACACCCTGTAACTTGGCGTCACAAACAGGATTCTTACCCATTCACTTGCCCAGTGAAAGTGCGCCTTGTTCTGGACTGTCAGCGGTGCTCCGCTGCAAAGTTTTTGAAAACCGCCATCTTTTCCGCCATTTTTGGGCACGAAAACAACAACAACCTGGCGTCTTCATCCCCGAGAAAGGGCGCAAAGCTGAAGCCCCGCCCCCTGGGAACAAGGCCGGAAGGAAAACCCTGAGGCCGAAATCAAAACTAGGAAGCCGCATCTGAGGACTGCTCCCGAAAAACCAGGGGGGCGGGCGAGAATAGCGGCATGTGATCCGAGGAAATAAGAGGCAGGGACACCAGGACTCTGCCATCTTCCGTTCCTGGACACCACTTTGAGAGGATGTCTGACCGGTCCGACAACCCGAAGATGGAAGGATTTGCCCCCGGGACTGCCGACTGGGTGGAAGCCCAGACAGAATGGATGTACCTTAAAATCCAGGCCCAGGCCAACTTTCTGCTAAAAAGATGGACGGCCGAGATGCAGGAACTGGCTGCAGCTGTCCGGGCCCGCGAAGTGGAGATGACCTCGGAGGAGCGGGTATGCGACCCACGCCCCTATGTCCCACCGGGACCGGCCCAACAGGCTGAGGAGCTCGGTCTGCCCCCGTCCGCCACGCCGCCTCCCTCGCTGCCCGTACCTGTAGCTGGTGCCCCACTCGGTTCGCTGCCACAAGCCACGGCAGCGGTACCCGTTCCATCTGCCTGCGAGGGCCCACCAATGGCGCCCTCGGGCCATGAGCACAACACCGCTCCGGCACCCGTAACAACCCCGCAAAAGACCAAGGCCCTGAAGACATCCCCTCCGGCCCCGAGCCCGGCCGCACCAGAGATGACATAATCCCCGATCCTGGAGAAGGCAGCGCACTCAATGACTTCGGCCCCGTCAATCCGCCCGGCCGCAGCAGAAGCGGCACCCGACCGGAAGCCAGCAAAGACGCCGGCCGCTCCCCCGTACCCAGTCCCGGCTGAGGTGCAGCCGGGAGGCTCCTGCAGGGTGGCAGAGCAGGCCGCGGCTCAACGGAGCCCTCTTCCACTTCACATAAGCCCGGTTGTAGCCGGCAGTGAGGGCGTCCGGATGGTCCAAGCCCCTGAGCAAGAGGAAGCAGAGTGCGGAACCCGTACTCCATATTGGGAGCCGCAGCGGCAGCAGCTGAAGACGGAGATCGCGGCCAGGGAGGACTGAAAGGCCGAAGTACTGAACAGGACATACCGGGAGAAGGATAACCTCCAGCAGGGAACTTTCCGGGTGCGGGGCCCGACGTTCCAAGGACAGGTCCGGCACATAAATCCCCAGAATGGATGGGGCTTTATCTATGAACCGGGCCTGGAGGCTGAAATGTTTGTATCCCAAAGGGATGTGGCCCCTCATTTGCCTACAGGTCACCCGGATCGTGATCTGGAGCCAGGAGAGCTGGTCTCCTATACCCGGCACTGCGGAGAGAGGGGGTGGGTCGCTCTCGACGTGAAAAAGTGGGGGAAGATGGATGAGTAGGTGTGCCTCCACCTCCCTCTGCCATTTTCAAGCCAAGAAAATTGTTAAGGTAGCGGTTCCCGGCTACCCCAGTTACAGTTGACCCCGTTACAAGTTTTTACAGTTCATGGACCATGGCTTTGGACTAGAAACCCAACCCAAAAACTATTGGGCCTTGTAAATAATTCATGGCTACCCTTCTTGCTCATGGCAGCCACTGGAGAGGCAGATTGGAGGAAGGGCCTGCAGTGGAGTCGGCCGAGGCCCAGTCACTACCAAAACCGGTGACTAACCTCCAGGCCAGGGGTCCCCGGACTTGGGAAAATGTGAGAAGGACTGCTGGGTAAGGAACTTTTTACCCGGCCCGTGTGGGCGTCACCCAGACCTGTTCCTGGTCTTGGGAAAAAGGGGTGCCAACCAGTTCTTAGAGGTGGCACCTGGGTCAGGTTTGTTTGGGTGGGAGCAACAAGAAGGTGGCCCGGTCCGTCCCGTTCCGTTTAAATGTGCAACGTTTAAGATATGTGACTCTTGTAAGGGAAGAAATTGTAAATATGTTATTATAATTGATACAAGTAAAATATATCTTTGTACCGTGTTAGCCAGTAGAGATAAAAAAATTTTTTTTATCTCTTTGTACCGTGTTAGCCAGTAGAGATAAAAAAAATTTTGTTTAAAAGAACAGTTCTGTTCTTTTAAACAAAATTTTTATTATAATTGTAAATTTGTTTTTTTACATTTACAGTTCCCATTAAAAATAAATGTTGGTGGTTGGACAGCCTGAGGACAGTCTGTATTCAACCAAGGGGGTTGTTGTAGCGCCCTGGAAAACCAGGTAGTTGTACATGTAGGCCCCCACATAACACCTATCCCACGAAGGGTTAAATCAGCTGACCAGAAATCCTAGTCACCCCCTTCAGGGAAGGACAGACACACCAGTGGGTGGCACCAGGCGGATAGGGAACGCCCACCTAGGGGTCTGGAGAGCCTGGGGTGGGAAAACAGTCAGATAAGTTCTAGGTTAAGTTTGGAGTGGAAGCAAAGTCTGGCAGGTGCCAGGGTCGGAGCCCTGACACCTTGGCTAGGTGGCAGACGGTAGCCAGAGTCTGCAGGAGATGGGAAGATGGCTGCCAGAGATCCGAGGTGGACCGGGACAGGGCTGGAGCCCGCCTGTACCGACACCGGAGAACCGACCCGGAAACCGTGTGCACAGAGGGGGTACTTGGACCCTGAAGCCAGGACCGGCACCAATGGCCTAGCTAATTAACCAATTGAGGGCAGGATTTTAGGTCCTGTCCCAACCTAAGTCCTGAAAAGTAGACAACCACGCACAGAGAAGGATAGGGCAACAGCCAGGGCCTGTAGATCCCAAGGGTAAGCGTCAGACGGGCACGGCTCCCAACCAAAGGACCGGGAGCAGACTTCCGTGTTTCACACCGGGAAGTCCTACCTACAACACACTGAGTGCAGAGGAGAAAGACTTTGACTACCAACCCGGGTGTGGGATCAGATACACCCATCTGCGGCAGCCAGCCACCATCACCTTGGTTTACCACAGGACTTGTGTGCTTTATTCGACCGTGAGTAACATCCCCGGCCTGGCCGGGTGCACCGGCCCCTGAACTCACCATTCTCAACATAGAGACACTGGGCCCCGGGACATCCATCCCTACCCACGGAGGGGTTAACATCCAGCTGCTAGCCCAACCTCCCCGGGAGCCCCGCAACGGCAGCGGTGGTGCTGCATCTCACCACACACAGTGGGTGGCGTCACAGACATTTTACAACCAATCCCGTATAAATACGTCCCCTTTTATTTGGAGTGTCCGCGCGACCCCCGGGTCCGGAGAACCCCTCGAGACGATCCAGATCCGAGCAGCACTGGCTGCTGGCACGGGGGCGGCACATCTATACTAGTGACTGTGCCTGTCCATTCTGGCAGTGCTACCTGCCTCATCCTTTCTCAGTGGTTCCTGTCTATACTAGTGACTGTGTCTGTCCGTCCTGGCAGTGCTACCTACCTCAGCCTTCCCGGTGGTTCCGGTTTATACTGCCTGGTTGCATCTGTGTCCGTCATTGCCCTGGGGGTCAGCTGCCACAGTCCCGGTCACTGCCCTGGGAGTGGTACCTGGCGCCTGTCTCTTGGTGGGCGCTTAGTCAAGCCCCTCCCACTAAAGAGAAAGCCCGAGGCCCCCCTGTAGTCCGGTGGATCCACTTCAGCTCGCCACTTTACCATCTACGGTGGTGAGCGTTACAATCAGTCACTGGCTGTATAATCTCAGGCAGGTATGTTTGACCGTGAAATGCTACGGCATTTTAGAGAAACACATACTTTAAGAGCCAAATGGGAAACAAGTCGGACTAGACGAGTTTCCGGAAGCCCGTCCCCACCCACTGACTTGGAATGACAAGTCTCTGCGTGTATAGGTCAGTCACTAGCAACAAGAGGGGAGAAGCCAACTGGGACTAAGGCTACTTTCACACATCCGGCTGTAGCAGTGCGGCACAATTTGGTGGTCTGCTGAAAAAACAGCCGCCAGTTTCGTTTTTTCCAGCATTGACTTGCATTGGCGCCACATTGTGCCGCATGGGCATGCGTTCCGTCCAGTTTTTGACGCATGCGGCAGATTTAGCCGATGCGGCGGCCGGATGGAACGTTCCCTGGCACATTTTTTGCTCTGGCAAAAAAAATCGCATCGCGCCGCATCCGGCCGCTGCGGCACATTTTTCAATGCATGCCTATGGACGCCGGATGCGGCGCGATGCGGCAAAAAACGCATCCGGCCGCCGCATGCGGTTTCTTCCACTGCGCATGCTCAGTAGCGTGCCGCAACCGGAAAAAAACGGACGGGCCGCATGTAAAAACATGCAAAGGATGCGGTGTTTTCCCCGCATCCGTTGCATAGGTTTCACAGCCGGATTGAGCCGCAGTGCTCAAACCGGATGTGTGAAAGTAGCCTAAGCTGGGATAATAGCCGGATAGGCAGTTCCCCAGGCTTGTAAAGTATAGTTTTCTTGGAAAGTCAAAAGTGTTTCAAAGTCAAACAAACCTGGCTGAAATCATAAAACCAGTGCCTGATACATGCTGCCGCCTGTTTTCGAGGTCTGCGCTTGCTGTCATTTTGTTGACAAAAGTAAGAATACATGACACCTCATAGTGCACTAGAGAATAAGATACACAGTATGTCAACAGCTCACCTTTTTTGGATACGCAGCTGCAGACACAACCGTGTTGTCAGCATGTGTAAGTATAACCGTCAGCTGCTGCTCCTTTCCCAGACGGATAATGGATTTGCATCCCCTGTTTGCACAGTAGTCAAAAAATATAAAAGCATGGATGTGGGCGATGCGGACAGTACTCGTCCAGAAGACCAAAAGTACAATGAAGGTTGCTTTTTTGGAGGGGGAAACTGGCTAGCAGCTAACAGCACTAGAGGACTCAGACAGAAAAAGGCACCTGTTCAAAAACAATATATGGACCCTCTTCAGCCTAAAAGCTCATCAAAAAGCACAATTCCACCTGCTATCTAATTGGAAATGGGCCTCTGCGCGACTGCACAGGCTGCACCAAGAATATATATATAAAAAAACTGACCTGCACATTCAACAGGTGTGAACAGGTGCCAGCTGAAAACACATTGTAATTACAAACATACATACAGCTGCACTCTAAAATGCTAACATCGAATAAGGGAACTCTGGTATTGCATTACTGCTATAGGAATATTTGAAAAGAAGAGATATTTAGCTTATGTATTGGCCAGTGCAAGTGAGCCTGGTAACCAGTGGTAAGGTGAGCTCTAACTTGAAATGCCTCTATCTGGGTTAAAAACCTATGTGTCTGGGCAGAAAGGATCCTGCTATCAAAGAGGGTGGAGACAGCCTGGTTAAAGGGCGGGGTGCTAAGTCAGAAAGAAATGCACTACAAATATATCAAAAAGACTGAGGTGCACATCCAACAGATGTGAACAGGTGCTAGCTGAAAACAGAATATCACTACAAAACACATACAGCTGCACTCTAGAATGTTAACAATGAATAAGGGAACTCTGGTACTGCATTACTGCTATAGGACTATTTGAAAAAAAGTAAAATAGATTATTTATTTTTGCACCAAGGATATGTCCGCTCCTGCTCTTTAGCACTGAACCATTTCCTTCAATTGGTATTATGGCCTGATAAGGAGTAGAGTAAGGACCAGGTATGACTGACCGAACCCTGACAGTCATAGCGTCTGTTAAATAAATTATAAGGGAAATGAGTCTAAATTGATTGCTGTATATTAATGCATAATGCAGCATCAAACATGTTAACAATTTACACTCCTTTCTCTATAAGCCATTTGACAGAAATTGTCAGGACATGACTTCATCATGTAAGTTGAGCATATGCTGGTTATACACCTCATTTGAAGTGTGACGCTACACAAAGAACTGGGCCTAAAATTGTTGCAAATTTTTCACCAATTAAGGCTAGTCTAAAGCGTCCATATTTTACTATCATGTTGTGTAAAATATGTCTGTGTGTAAATTTAGCCTAAGCGTATGTACATACTAAGTCAATTATTAGCGTCTTTTCCATGTTTATTTTTTTTACGTTTTGGGCATTTCTTTTTTTTTAAGGGGGGGGGGGGAATTTTCATATAAACTATTAAAGTTTTCCACTAATTTACCCCCTTCTCGTATGACCTAACTCTTCCTAATAATCATTTTTCTAATATATTTCTATTATCTGCCCTCTTGTAAGCCTATGTCTGTGTGGCTGCTTTATTACTCTGTTGGGATGCAGCAAGGTTACTTTCCATCTGGGGACTGGAATTGGATGCACCGAACGGGGCAGTCACTGGTGGGGGAGAGGCTGCCTCACACTCACTGAGGTAGCTCCACCCCCACCAGTGACTGCCCTCTTTGGTGCATCCGATGCCGCTCACCAGATTGTAAGTAGCCTTGCTGCATCACAATAGAGAAATAAAGCAGCCACACAGAGATGAGCTTACATGAGCATGGCAGGTAATAGAACTATATTAGGAAAATGATTATTAGGAAGAGTTAGGTCATATGAGAAGGGGTTAAATGAGAAGTGGAAAAGCTCTTTAAGCCGCCTGGTGAAAGGTCAGGTCACTTCTTATAGGCACTTCACAGCTTTCAAATCCTGGAACGGTTAAAAAAAGCTCAAAGAGTCTGAACACATTCTCAGCAAGTTGTGACATTGCACAGCATATGTTAAGTTTTTTTAGTATTTTCTAAGCACTTTTTTAGCAAATTCTACCTGAAAAAGATGTGTGCACATACCCTACAAGCATTCATCACTGTAATTGTAGATGTGTACTGCTGATAGCTCCCACATCCAACCTTTTAGGTTTAGTGCCGACTATTTAGTCGGAACCTGCATGGTTTACTCTTGGGTGGAAAAATGTCTGTCCTGTTCTTGTGATGTTAATACAGATGGGCATCCAGATTAGTTTATGGGGGGTTCAAAAATATCTGTCGCGGGCGGGGAGGAGGGTGTCAACACACTACGCTCACCCCTTCTGCTCGGGTCCGGCGGCTACTGCTCAGTGGTGGCTCGAGCGGTGGGCCGGATCCCGGGGGGTTCTCGAGCGACACTCCTCGCCCGTGAGTGAAAGGGGGTTGTTGGGTGTGGGAATTGTTTATTGTCCGTGACGCCACCCACGGTTGTGGTGATTTCACCACCGCTGCTCTATAGGCCCGGGGACGATGGTGCGTAGCAGCGAGATGTTGCGTTGCCCCTCCGTGGGTAGGGGTTGGTGATCCCGGGGCCCGGTGATGAGATGGGAGATGCAGGGCCTGGTGGGCGCAGGGACGCGGGGGCAGCGCTGTGCCTTGCGGCACTGTGGTACTCACTCAGCCTGAGATGTTGACACAGTTTTACGGTAAACCACACGGCTGGAAAGACGGTTCCCACGGACGGCTGCACTTGCTCTCCCAGTAGGTAACGGTGATGTCCCTCTGACCTGCACCTGATGTTTCTAAGTTGGTAGCGATGGGTTCCCACCGGTAACCCGCTCCCCGGCTTCAAGCTGGACCGGAGGAGCTCTACTTTGCCCGCAGACGCTGGCCCTGAGGAACTGGTGCCTTGGCGGTGGCGGTGTTCCTCCTTAATGGTTGGACTGTTGCCTTCAATCGGGACTTGGTTGTTGGGGGATCGACGTCCCCTTCACTGACGGATTTGGCAATTTATGGCGACTCCTAGCCTTGCCGGGGTCCGAGAGGCCCCTGCCCTGGTGCTGACTGTCCTTTGCACGCTGCTCCAGACCGCCGGGTCACTACCCGTCCGCGGTCCTTCCAGGAACTCCCGAACAGTCACCCCTCTGGACAGTCACCGTCGTTGCTGACCTTGCTGACCCGGTCCTGCACACAGCTGGACCAACTTCAGGCTTTCCACTCTCTTTCTTTCCTGTCACCACTCTTGCCGTCCTCCTTTACCACTTTACTTCCTTCTACTTTCACTTCCTTAACTCAACTTCACTGTTTACTCAAGCTCTTCCCTGAGCTGACTGCTCTTGAGCCCTGCCTGGGCTAATCTGCCTGGTACTTCCCGCCTCCAGAGCTGTGAACTCCTCGGTGGGCGGAGCCAACCGCCTGGCCCACCCCCTGGTGTGAATCATCAGCCTCTGGAGGAAGGCAACAAGGATTTTTGGTTAGCTTTGGTGTTCCTAACTGGGATGTAGGGTGTGGTGGTGTGATGACCTGTGACCCCTGGCTTGCCCAAGGCGTCACATATCCTTGTAAACCTGAGTGGAACATAAATTGCATATTTAAGGATATTTTCATTGGGTCCAATTCATCAAGCTTTTACCCCTATATTCTGGAGTAAAAAGCTTTGAAAGTTATATTATTTTGGCACGACGGGAGGCTGTGCTAAAATTTAGCGACTTCTGACATTCTCATGCCTTTTTTGGCCAGTTTTGACAAAGTGGACTGATCTGGGGAAGGACAAGGCTGTGATGTCCACCGATCAAATTCATGTGACAGTAGTAGGATTCATGGCGACTGGAGATTTGCACATCTATTGATAAATCAGGATCTTCTGAACCTAGCACATTTCATCAAGACCGGTGGGACCAATGCCAGTCTTAAAGAACTTTTGCATTTCTACGGAAAAACAACTTGCTATTCACTTGTTCAATCTTAGGAGCTTCTTTTACTTCTTCAGGTTTCCAAAGTTGCAAAGCGGTTTAAAGAAGTGACATGACCATTCTTCTGGCAGGTTCCACTCTGTACTTTACAATACAGGTCAATGAGAAAGCCCTAAGATTCCTGGAAAATGTGAAAATCCTTAAAAAACAATGCCCGTGGCCAAAACCTTTGAAAAAAAATGCTCAGGTAAGGATGAAAAATGAAGCAAAAGACACTTCATGGAAAAAATGCTAGAGTTTCCAGAAGCATTTTGAAATTTCAAAAATGTCACCATACACTGCAAGTAATTTCTATGAGATATCCTGCATTGTGGATTTTTAAATCCGCAGGATGTTAATTTTTTTAGTTGATTTACAAAGCAAATGTACCTTAATACTTGCAGATTTCTTGCAGGTTAGCAACAAATTTGATTTCAGAATTTTTCCATCAAGTGTAAAAATACCCTAAGGGCGGCTTTGCACGTTGCGACGTTGCAGGTGCGATGTCGGTGTGGTCAAATCGAAAGTGACGCACATCCGGCGTCGCAGTCGATATCGCAACGTGTAAAACCTTTTTGATACGATGAATGAGTGCAAAAGCGTCGTTATCGTATCATCGCTGCAGCCTCCGACATTTCCATAATGCCGGTGCAGCGACAGGTGCGATGTTGTTCCTCGCTCCTGCGGCAGCACACATCGCTGTGTGTGAAGCTGCAGGAGCGAGGAACTTCACCTTACCTGCCGCCGGCTGCAATGAGAAGGACGGAGGTGGGCGGGATGTTTACATCCTAGTCATCTCCGCCCCTCCACTTCAATTGGCCGCCTGCCGTGTGACGTCGCTGTGACGCCACACGACCCGCCCCCTTAGGAAGGAGGCGGGTCGCCGGCCAGAGGGACGTCGCACGGCAGGTATGTGCGTGTGAAACTGCCGTAGCGATAATAATCGCTACGGCAGCTTTCACTAGCTATTGCACGTGCGACGGGGGCGGGACTATCGCTGCAGGATCGGTAACACATTGTTACCGATGTTGCAGCGTGCAAAGCCCGCCTAAGGCTACATTTACAGGAAATTCATCAGTAGAAAGCAATCATGCCACTTACTGAAAAAATATCAGCTGGATCAACTGATGGCCTATAAAAAGGCACCTCAGTACCAAGGAATCACACAAGAAACATCTTATGATAAGTAAAACCAGTGAGCTCTCTCACGACTTTCGTAACCTTATTGTTGCAAAACATACTGATGGCATTGGTTACAGAAGAATTTCTAAACTACTGAAGGTTCCACTGAGCAATGTTGGGGCCATAATCCAGTATTGGAAATAACTTACCGTATTTTTAGGACCATAAGATGCACCGGACCATAAGACGCACCCTTGTTTTAGAGGAGGAAAATAGGAAAATAAAATTTTAAGCAAAAAATGTGGTCATGACACACTGTTATGGGGCAAGCATCTGCTGCTGATACTGTTATGGGGATAATGTCCCCAAATTCTCTACTAAGGTACCCCATCCTGGTAATGATTCTCCTGCCTTGTATATTATTCCTATCCTTGTATATATGTCCCCCATCACATAAAAACATAAACGTTTAGGCTATGTGCTCATGCTGTGTTTTTTGCCGCAGTTTTTGGGTGCAGTTTTGGTCTCAAAACTGCATGAATTTCCTTCCCCAGCAAAGTCTATGAGATTTCATTTTTGCTGTACGCACATTTGGCTCATAACATATTCACTCCTTCCCTACTCACCGGTGGTTGTGATTGGTTGCAGGCAGACTCGCCCCCTCACTGAGTGACATCTGTCTGACTACAGCAGATCACAGACGCCGATGGGCGTTTGTTTATATCATACATTAAATTAAATAAATAATTAAGTAAAAAAAAAACAAAACAAAAAACGACGTGCAGTCCCCCTAATTTTGATAACCAGCCAAGATAAAGTCTCACAGCTGGGGGCTGGTATTCTCAGGCTGGGTAGACCAACATTTTTGGGAGCCCCCCAAGCCTAAAAATATCAGCCAGCAGCCGCCCAGAATTGCCGTATCCATTAGATGCAATAGTCCCGGGACTTTTCCCAGCTCATCCCGATTGCCCTGGTGTGGTGGCAATCGGGGTAATAAGAAGTTAATGGCAGCAGCCCAAGTCATAGCTTAGAGATGGCAGGCGTCTATCAGACACCCCCTCATCACTAAGCTGTAAGTGAAAGTAAATAAACACAATCACCCAAAAAATCCTTTATTTGAAATAAAATACAAAAAAGCCCCCTCTTTCACCACTTTATTAACCCCTAAAACACCCCTACAGGTCCGAAGTAATCTACATGAGGTCCCACGACACATCCAGCTCTGCTACATCTGACAATCACAGAGAGCGGCTAAAGAGCACAACCGCACTCTATGAGGGTCAGGCCGCAAGTGAAGTGAGCCGCGCGGGATCAGCGGTGACTTCAGCTGTCACCGCACATCACATGACCGAAGTCGCCGCTAATCTCACGCTCACTTCAGCCGCGGCATGATATGCGATCACAATTGGAGGACTCCCACTGTGTACTCACCTTTCCTCAATCCACGCAGCATCACCCATGTTCCTGTCTGTGCCAGCAGCAGAGCCACTGACCTGTGTGAAGCCATGCACACAGCGATGACGTCATCACTGTGCGCACCACTCTCCACACACATCAGCGGGCAGGCAGACAGGAGGACATTAAAATTCTGCAGGGATCAGTGACCGGTGAGTATACTTATTCACTGCCCCCCGTGCTGATGATGATGCACGGGGGGCAGTGAATTTAGCCACACATGATCACTCCAGGCTGTAGGAGCCAGAGATGATCACGTGGGCCGGCTGTTTAGTATGCGCGCATCCCCCGCCCATCATCCCACCCACCTGTCAGCGCTGGCTTCAGCGCTGAGAGATGATGGGCGTCGGGATGCAGTGCATATGAAAAGAGATAATGAGAGGGCCCACGTGATCACGGTACCACTGCTACAGCCTGCTCCTGCCTCTGATGAGCCGCTCCACCACCACCACGCTCCCCTTCACCCGCTCCACCACACACCGCAGCATTCGGACTATAAGACGCACGTCCCACTTTCCCCCCAAATTTTGGGGAAAAAAAGTACATCTTATAGTGCGAAAAACACGATAATTTCACCATGAATCACCCACGACCAGCTGCTTGGCCCTAGATTTTAGAGAGAGGAGTGAAAATAATTATCAAAAGAGTTGTCAAAGAGCCAAGAACAACCCGTGGAGAGTTAGGGGTACTTTGCACACACAGATAAATCTTTGGCAGATCTGTGGTTGCAGTGAAATTGTGGACAATCAGTGCCAGGTTTGTGGCTGTGTACAAATGGAATAATATGTCCACAATTTCACTGCAACCACAGATCTGCCAAAGATTTATCTGTGTGTGCAAAGTAGCCCTTACAGAAAGACCTGAAATCAGCAGATACAATTATTTCAAAGAAAACAAGAATCAAAAATGTACTCAAACTTCATGGCCTGTGTGATGGGGTCCTTCTCCCATATCACACAATCAACAGAGCGAGAGATCCACAAATCCAATCCAAAGTACAATCCAAAGACCATTTATTCCAAGCAAATCAAATGGTCCATAACATAATCCACAAAACAGAGGGTAAAATTAGTCCAGTAACACAAATATAGTCCGGTAAGCAATAAATGATAAATGTCCAGGTCTCTCTGAGAAGCCAGTTTCTCCCAGAGGATCAATCCTTCTCTTTCCAAGTTCTCAAACAGACTGCCTCTTCCCCCCAGGTAAGCAGAGAGTTTACAGTAGGTGGATCCCAGGCCCACCTCCCCCCACACCTAGGGATAGAAGCACTTCAAGAAGCTATAACCTTGCACTACAGGGGGTGATTACCTACAGACAATACAATGTACACACAAGCAGTACAAATAATGGACAGTGAACCAAGCTTAAAATACGAACCTACACAACATAAAACACCTCCCCCATATCCCACCATCACAGCCTGTATGCATGCTCACTACACAAGACTCCACTGCTGAAAAAAAAGCATGTTCAGGTGCATTTAAAGTTTGCTCCGCAACATTTAGGCAAGCATGTGAATTACTGGGAGAATATAGTCAGTCAAATGAGAACAAAATTGAACTCTTTGGATGCCATAATACATATCATATTTGGAAGCCAAAAGGCACTGCACTCTAAAACCACTGTACCAACAGTGAAGTTTGGAGGTTCAAGCATGAGGATGTGGGGCTATTTTTCAGCACCGACAAACTTCATATACTTAAAGGAACGATGAATGGACAAATATACCGAGACATTCTTGATAAAATTCTGCCGCTGTAGTATGTGGTGAGCTGGACTATTTCTATTATACTCAAAATTCTGCCGCCACCTACCAAAATGATGACAATGATCACAAACACACAACCAAGGAAACGTTCAATTGGTTTCAGAGAAAGAAAAAAAAGCTGCTGGAATTGCCCATCTAATCACCTGACCTGAATTCAATAGAAAAGTTATGGAGATAAATAAATCTCAGAGTTCATAGAAGGAACCCATGGAACTTTCATGACTTAAAGAGTGTTTGTGTGGAAGAATCTGCCAAAATCACACTTGAGAAGTGAATGTGACTAGTTTCTCCATAATGGAGGTGTCCTGAAGTTGTTATCGCCCACAAAAGCTTTTGTAAGAAGTATTAGATAAGTTTCAGTAAGTGTGTTCAATATTTTTTCCTGTGTCATTTCATCATTATTACACATAACTTATGAACATCTGTGGTTTGCTTTCTTTAACTGTTTTACCAACATATGGTGAGAAATTCATCTCAACAGCACCTTCATAAATAAATTTACTTAGAAAAGTGCCCTTTACTTGAAACGAGCAGGTAGGACACTTGGATGGGCTTGACTCGAGTAGAGCTCATCCAAGCATTCGACCTTCTCGTTTCGAGTACAGAGCACCCGAGCATGGTAGTGCTCGCTCATCACTGTTGGTGACGTGTTCAATACTCATTTCAACCGCTGTAGATGTGTGGGGGAAAAAAAGCCCACAATAGGGCAAAAAATGTCACCTAGCCTGTTCAGATCTTAATCATTGGAACAAAGCACCTGGTTGCAGCAAAAGGCACATATAAATGTGGACATAACTAATGCATTTGTTGACAGTTTTTTCAAGTTACCCAGTGCTTTTCATCTTAAATTAATAATAATAATAATAATAATAATTAATTAATTAAAAAAACAATTTATCAATTGCAATACTAGTTTTGTTGTTTATTTGATTTCTTACAGATAATGGCATCTTCAATACGTGAGCTGTACTTCTTTTCTTTAAAAATATGCATCAGAAAGATTTGATGTACATCTCTACAGTTTCTCTTCATTCAGTACACCATGGTCAAACCTCATCCCTTTCTGTGGACGGTATAGAAAGGGTTAATCCACCTTTGAGAGATGCTGTCCACAAACGTACACTTCTCAATACAGAAGGATTCTGGATGTTCTCTCTTAATACATGGTTTAAATCAAAAGCAAGATCACATATTATTTATTGCATGTTTTTGTTTAGTTAATATGTATTTTTTGTTTTTATTTTTACATTGTATTTTCATTTTTTGTTACTTTTCTACTATGTGCCCAGATCCCCTCCATTGGTTGCTCATTAAAGCCACCCCTGAATTTTTCCATTTGGTTTTGACAATGAACATGAGCGTTGATATACAGTATTTTAAACATCATTCATTATGTATGTTTCATGATTTTTTCGTATGTGAAAAATCACTGATGTCTGAATGACGCCTTAGGCTATGTTCACACACTGCATCTTTTCTAAACCACAAAGATGCAGCGTTTTGGCTCCAAAAAACGCACTCGTGGCAAAAATGCATCAAAATTGACGCGTTTTTACCAGATTTTGCCCAAAGCGTTTTTTTAAGTCATATCTATTGACTGGAAGGGCTCAAAAACACTGGCAAAAATACAAAAAGAATTGACACACTGCATCTTCAAAAATGCAGCCAAGATGCAGCCAAAAAAAAAAAAGATGCCTAGTGTGGACAGCAAAATAGAAATCTCATAGAGTTTGCTGGGAGAAGAAAATGCATGCATTTAGGTGCATCTTTGTGACCTCAAAAACGCACCAAAAACGCAGTAAAAGATGCAGTGTGTGAACATAGCCCAACAGTTATCTGATAGAATACAGAAAGGTATTAAGTAATGTGTACACTGTGTCATTTAGATGCCGAAATAGCCACCAAGTTTTCCCAGGCAAAGCAGATTGAGGAAAGCACTGTCTGCCATGTTACTGAAGCGGCTTCATCGACTGAATTGCTGTCGATTTTCCTGTGGCTACGCTGCCGGCATCTTTTCCTCGTTACTTTCAAGTATAGAGAATGGGCAGAAGCCACCCGAAGAATTAAGATGTCACTACTTTTACTGCTTCAGGGTTTCCTAATCTTGAAGCGGTTAAAAGAAGTGACATAAAGGCCCCTTTACACACTGCAACATCGCAAACGACATCGCTGTAACGTCACCGGTTTTGTGACGTAATAGCGACCTCCCCAGCGACATTGCAGTGTGTGAAACACATCAGCGACCTGGCCCCTGCTGTGAAGTTGTGATCACTACACATCTCTCAGGACCATTCTTTGGTCCTTTGTTTCCCGCTGTGCAGCATGATCGCTAGAAAGTCTCAGTGTGTAAAGGGGCCTTTACAGCGACTTCATTAGCGACTTCCCTTCAAAAAGCTGCTTTACAACATCCCCAATGACTAGCTAGGTCGTTCTGCAGGTCCGGATCGCTGTTGCGTCGTTTTCCAGGTTTGCCTGTTTGACAGCTCACCAGCGACTCATCAGAGACTTTGTAGCGATCCCAGCCAGGTTGGGATCGCTGGTGGGATCGCTAGAAAGTCGCAGTGTGTAAAGAGGCCTTAAGACATTGTGCACAGCAATGTCTTCTTTACATAATGTTCATTTTATAAGGCGTTTCTTCAGGCTGAAGGCTGATTACAAACAAAATATGCCCTAAAAGACTTCATGTGCATGTAGTCAAAGTGTTTTAGAAACTTTTTTTTCCCAGCCTTTTCACAATGCCCTGTTTAGAGCAGATTCTACTAGGATCCACTTCAAAGCAGTGACATGCTAGTCAGCAGCTGCTGATTGGCTGCAACACTCAAGTAACATAATGTTATCACTGGATCCAAGCCAGTGTGTGAGGTAAGTATAAACCAGGGTTTCCCAAACTCCAGTTCTCATGGCCCCCAACAAGTCATGTTTTCAGGATTTCCTTATTGTTGAACAGGTGATAGAATCATTATCAAGGCATCACCTATGCTATATTAAGGAAATCCTGAAAACATGACCTGTTGGGGGTCGTGAGGACTGGAGTTTGGGAACCACTGGTATAAACTTTTCTTATCTTTCTCAGAGACACTGGCATTTAGGAAGGGGTTTTCCAACTGGGCAAACCCTTCAAAGAAGACCTCTTACCAAATTTTTCATGTTGAACTGATGTAATAGGTGCCGCAGACCAAAATAAAATGTTTTTTGTTTGATTTTTTTTTCTATCTGTTGAGGTGATATTAGTTAAATTTTTTTATTTCAATTGGGTATTACTATAAAGAGTTCACTGGGGGCGTGTACTTCTGCCACCTGTATGGCACTGACCAATCAGAAGTAGGCAGAAACACGCTGGAGAAAGAACACACCCTCATAAAACCTTAGAGCAGGCTCAGTGTAAGACATGTATTGTATAGAAGTAGTAGTAAATCCAGCTCACCATTATCGGTATCCACTCCTTGTGCAGAGCCTGGAAAAAGGCCTCACCACAGCCCGATTATTGAATGAGTAAAATAGGAAAGTCCAGCTCAAATGACCAATTTTTTCTTTATTGATTGGTAAATTCAAGTACATGGGACATCACACACTCACAAGAAAACCGCTATAGTAGCATATGCATCAACACGTTTCTGGTGTGCTTCCAGCCTTAGTGATGATGATGTCATGGTACCCATGAATTAATCTCCAGCAGTCAGTGTGGGGGAAGGGGCAATGCTGCAGAGTTGAATCTCATTGCAAACACTTCTAGTAGCTCTACACTAAAATTCAAATGCTTTTTGTTGGCATGACCAAATACACATTAGCAATGCCAAATCAAGTGTAGTGCTACCAATTTTGTTGTACTGTCCTCCCCATCACCCCACCCCACTGACTGCTGGAGATGAAATCTGTTAATCACACTCAAGTTCCTTCACTCCAGCACATGTAATATGAAGAGTAGTCTGTGTCATTATGTCTCACACAAAGCCTGTTCTAAACTATAGTGGGGTATGTTCTTTTTACCCTTGTTTGTGGAAACTGCTTGTGATTTGGCGAGATAGGAGCATTATTAGAGGAGAGTGTTTGTAATGAGACTCAGCTTTGCAGCACTGCCCCCCACATGAACTGCCAGAGTTAAGGGCTGAAAGCTGGCATTCACACTCAGGTCTGCTGTGCTTTAGCATGTCAACTCATCACTCTTCAGTTAAGAAACTAGACTGTCTGTCAATACATGTCTCAAACTAACCTTGTTCTAAGCTAATGTTGGGTGTGTCCTCCTTTCTCAGTTTGTTACTGTCTGCTTATGATTGGTTAGAGTCAGGAAGAAGTACACAGCTCCAGCAAAATTTCTCTGGTAGTGCCCCCTTGGCCCTTATAAAAATTTGAATGTTTAGGTGCCAAATATTTTGATCACTAATACTTCTGCAACAGAGAGGTGACATTAAAAAAATAAAAACATATTATTTTGCTCTGAACCAAATGTTTTATGTTGAACTAAACAGTGAACACACATTGTTTGCCTAGTTCAACATGAAGCATTTGGTGAAAAGTCCTCTTTAAAAACAATACATGGTAGTCATTAGAGGGTTAAACGAGGTCTGAACTGTGCATATATTTCTTCCAGTCTGATGAACAGACTTCCAAAGCCTGTGGAAGTTATCATCACCATGCAGAATGGTATGGACGCTATCTCGTGTGAGGTGGCAGGCGACGGGACTTAAGCCTGCTTTACATGGTACGATCGATTGTGCGATTTCACAATCGATCGTACCCGCCCCCGTCCTTTCTGAGTCACGGGCAAATCGCTGCCCGTGTCGCACAAAGTCAGTAACCCCCGTCACACATACTTACCTCTCGTGCGACCTCGCTGTGGGCGGCGAACGTCCACTTCCTGAAGTGGGAGGGACGTTCGGCGTCACAGCGACGTCACACCGCCGCCGGCCAATAGAAGCGGAGGGGCGGAGATGAGCAGGATGTAAACATCCCGCCCACCTCCTTCCTTCCACATAGAGCCGGCGGCGGCCGCGGGAGGCAGGTGAGCTGGTCATCGTTCCCGTGGTGTCACACGGAGCGGCGTGTGCTACCACGGAAACGATGATCAACCAAATTAAACGATATTATGGAACCTAACGAGCAGTACCCGTCTCACGATTTGTGAGCGATACTGCGTCGCTAGGAGGTGTCACACAGGCCGGCATCGCCAGCGATGCCGGATGTGCGTCACAAAAACCGTGACCCCGACGATCTATCGCACGATAGATTGTCTGGTGTAAAGCAGCCTTAACACCTGCGCAGCCTAGGATGAGATACTGTGTTTAGTTAGTCGCTGGATGACTGAGGAGTTTATTTATGTACAATGTTGGACTTGTTTTGCCATATCTGAAAATAATGAAACTGGTTTTGTACTTTACCATGTTGGAATAAAAATTTGTCCTGTGCCAACTATCCTAACCAAAAGATGGCAAACTGATTAGATAATTTGTTTACATGCTAAGGGCAAGGTCAGATGGCGTAGATTCTGTCATCTAAAGACCATGTCACACTAAGCAACATCGCCAGCAACATCGCTGCTAAGGAACCACTTTTGTGGCGTAACAGCGATGTTGCTAGCGATGTTGCTGTGTGTGACATCCAGCAACACCCTGGCCCCTGCTGTGAGGTCGTTGGTTGTTGCTGAATGTCCTGGGCCATTTTTTAGTTGTTGCTCTGCCGCTGTGAAGCACAGATCGCTGTGTGTGACAGCGAGAGAGCAACAACTAAATGTGCAGGCAGCAGGAGTCGGCTTCTGCGTACGCTGGTAACCACGGTAAACATCGGGTAACCAAGAAGCCCTTTCCTTGGTTACCCGATATTTACCTTCGTTACCAGCGTCCGCCGCTCTCAGCTGTCAGTGCCGGCTCCCTGCTCTCTGCACACATAGCCGGAGTACACATCGGGTAATTAACCCCATGTGTACTGTGGCTAGGAGTGCAGGGAACAGGGAGCCGGCACTGGCAGTGTGAGAGCGGCGGACGCTGGTAACGAAGGTAAATATCGGGTAACCAAGGTAAGGGCTTCTTGGTTACCCGATGTTTACCGTGGTTACCAGCGTCCACAGAAGCCGGCTCCTGCTGCCTGCACACGTAGCAGAGTACACATCGGGTAATTAACCCGATGTGTACTGTGGCTAGGTGTGCAGGGAGCCAGCGCTAAGCGGTGTGCGCTGGTAACCAAGGTAGATATCGGGTTGGTTACCCGATATTTACCTTAGTTACCAAGCGCAGCATCGCTTCCACGCGGCGCTGCTGGCTGGGGGCTGGTCACTGGCTGCTGGTGAGATCTGCCTGTGTGACAGCTCACCAGCAACTCGTGTAGCGATGCTCCAGCGATCCCTGCCAGGTCAGGTTGCTGGTGGGATCGCTGGAGCGTCGCTAGTGTGACATCTCACCAGCGACCTCCTAGCAACTTACCAGTGATCCCTATCAGGTTGTATCGTTGTTGGGATCGCTGGTAAGTTGTTTAGTGTGACTGGGCCTTAAGAGAACCAGGCTGATTATGCAAATGTCACTGTGATCAAACTCTAATCAGAGTGTGATCCGAGTGTCAGCATAGTGTCCTCCGTTTCGGATAAGAGAAGACTGTGAGGAGAAGACGCAAAACAAAACTTCTTCATTCTGTCAGTCCATATAAATTGGACTGCACTCAGATGTCATCCGAGTGTAGTCCGATGATTTCAATGCACTTATTGACTTGCATGGCTGAGTGCAATCCGAATATTGGATCAAAAATTATTGGATCAAAGTCGCATGATTTCCCCCCTGTCCAAGGAAAAATTTAGACATGTTAGCAGCCTCATAGAATAAGATTGGTGGAAGTGCGATCAGATGTTTTGTCGGATTGCACTTGGACTGAAAAAACGGCCATCTAACCCTGCCCTAATATGAACACATCAGCAGTGTATAGGATCTGTCCAATGAAAACCACAATCACTATCTCCCCACAAGGTTCTTTAGCTTCAAAATAAAAATTACTGACACATCTATTTGTTATTCCATAAACACTGGGCAACCATTTCTTTTGGATTTATCTAATGGGGGAATCATAGTGGGTATTATTAGGGCTCAGCTCCAGAGCTATGCCCAACTTATGCACTTCACTCTGCACTTGGTAAGACACTGGAGGAGCCTGAGTTAATGACAAGACTACTGTGTTACGTGTAGAAGCTATAAATAGGGCATTTCGTTACTCAGTATAAGATCACAGCTAATTCCAGATCTTAAAAAGTGCTAGCTTAAATGGTTTAAGCTAGCTGTAGGCATACGTTAATTTTATTTTAGAATAACAAATAATTTCTACTTTCATAATTATAGCTTCCAAAAGTAGAAACAAAATGACATAAATTTAAGATCTCCTGTCTTTTTCTAGCCTTACGGACAATTTACAAGTACATGGGAATGATTAAAATTGAGATAATCACCCAAAAACCTATTGAGGTTATCACCTTTGATGCCACACTGAACCCCGTCAATGCCGAAGGCTCTATATCCCCAGGGGTCACAATTATGGCGCAGCTTGAAGTGTCTAGGTACAGTTCTTAAAGAGGTAAAATCATCACATTCTGACGCCGCTGAAATATCTCTTACATACTCTCTAATGCGAACACATAGTTTGCAAGATGTCAAGCCCACATACATTAAATTGCATGGACAAGAGGCAAGGTAGATCACATGGCTAGTGCTACAGGTAATGTTTTTGCCCTTACCTTCTATCCTCTATACTCTGTATAAATCCTTTTTGATACTGTTTCAATATAATTTTAAGGATTTTTTTTTTATATATATATATATATATATATATATATATATATATATATATATATATATATATATATATATATATATATATATATATATTTACTAATAAAGATTATATTTTATTATATCAAAATTCTTCTGGCGATTTCGCCTATTTTTTGTTGCTAGTTCCCACTCAGTTTCTTCAGATATTACTGACCCTGTGAGTTCGAGCACAACTCAGCTCAGTGTTACAGTACAACTCGTGAAAGTAACCTTCCCTTATAGCAGCTACACGTCTAGTCACCGAACAGGGGTGAGGATCAGGGGTCCCATCGCCATAGTCACAGTAGACCCTTGCGCATTCAAGTCACATGCCAGTTAGGATAACCCATTACCTTGATGGCTAATGGGCCTAGCCACTAGAGTTCAGTCCTCTGGCTCGCCTGAGGCTGTTCAATTTGTGGATCGGTCTCTCGCTTCAACACCGTTTGCACTCCATGTCTCAGTCAACTTTCATGGTTCATGCTATCTGTTCTCCAGTCTCTTTCTTCTCCTTGCTGCCACAAGCCACAAACTATATGTGACTTCACGACATACAAACTATCTGTCCATAACTGTTGCTCACTAGATCTTCACTCCAGAACTGAACTGACTCTTCTAGAATGAACCATCTCTTACCCTATCAGCTAACCCCTCCCATTTTAGGCTAGTACCAACACTTAACTGTTACTGACCTTATAGCATGACAACTTCCTAAACAAGTGCTATACAACACATTACCACACATAACTCTACATTACACATTATCAACACTACATATCACAGGTTATACTATACATTACACAGGAGTACAATACAATACATGCATTATCATTACAGTTCACAGAACTTAATATTTAGAAAAGATGGAAGACATTGTTCACATTACAGGACAATATCGCAATTGGTGTCTTCAGGAGTAGGAACGAGTCAGAAATTGTCCACCACTCTTACACAAATAGCAACCTTAATTTGATAGTCCATATTTTAAATACGGTAGTGTTGCGGGCGGGGGCCAGACCACTGCAAAGGGGTGCTCGGATCCGGGTTTGTTACTGTGGCTCGAGTGGCAACCGGACCCGGGCTCGTGCGGCTGTACATCCTCACAACCGTAGAAAGGGGGTATTTACTGGGTAAAAGTTTGTCTGTGACACCACCCGTGGGTTGCAGTGAGCGTTGGTAGCACCGCCGCTGCCTGGATACGGGACGCCCGGGGCTGATGGAGTGGGGCAGCAGGATGGTATCCCCTCCACAGGTAGGGGAGGTGTTGTCCCGGGGCCCAGGTGTACGGGGAAAGATGCTGCAGAGAGTGTCATGCAGGGCTGGACCGGTCAAGAATGGTGTACTCAAGGTTCCAGAGAAATTCACACAGAGTCCAGTGGTAAACCAAATTGCCAGTGACCGGTAACCTCTGGTGGGTGTATTCGGTATTCGGGTCCCACACCTTGGTATAGCAAACATGGGTCCCCTCCTCCTGCACTCAGTGTTTGTTTCTTCAACAGGAGAACTCCGCTTGAAATGGGGGAAGTCCACTCTCGGTAACTTTGTATCTTGGGAGCTGTGGCCCACGAAATCTGACTCATGGGATCTCTGTGGGTTCTGGCAGACACTCTATCCCCCGCGTTGGGCTTCCATTTCGCTCTCTGGGCTTGCTGGTGGGACAAGACATGGAATCTTGTCCCGGCTGGCTAATTGACAAGGGGCTTGAAACCTTCCTCGCCCTAGGGTCTAGGCACCCCGACTGTGCACGGCCTCCAGACCAGATTCCCGCTGTCGGCACCGGCAGGCTACAACCCTGCCCCGGTCCACTTAAGGTCTCCCGCAACCGGATCTCTGTCGCCTGTGGTCCTGTTTGCCGTCTGCCACCTAGTCAGTAGTCCGGTAGTCCATGGGTCCCAACCCCTGACTACCCTGTCACTCCACACTCCTCTCACTTCAACTCCGACTTCAACTCAACTCATGTGTTCCCTCTCCTGACACCTCAGGACCCCTAGGTGGGTGCTCCCATCTGCCTGGTCCCGCCCACTGGTGTGTCCCTATTGTCATGGCGGGTGAGTAGGCTTTACTGGCTGGTGTTATGTACCTGGGTGTGGGTTTGTGTTGGTATGCCAAGGAGGAGGGAGTCCTGCACCTGGAAGATCTGTGCAGTCTCTGTGACAACTTGGTTTTGCCAGGGCGTCACAGTAGCTTAGTAATCTGAAAGTTAGGGCATAGCTATTCCTGGAAGCCTGTTGCTAATTCATCATAACACATTAGTGCCCCCCAATTTCAAGATGGGGAAAAAGCTTTTGCATTTTAACTATTAGTCTTGTTCAGGTTTGCATCTGCATGCCATCTGACAGCAGAAATATGTTTGTGATTGAGCAGATAATGAATAATAATAAATCTTTTACCAGACTTCTGAACTACCATGTGTCATTCACACTATATGCACCTATCACGCCAAGGCAATGGGCATGGAGAAGCCGCCGAGGACATGCCTATCCTACTAGTCTCCCATGCGTTTTGGTCCCCGGCGGCTTTTAAAGTATCTCTTCCTATAAAATACCACAGCATTACAGAGCAAACATATCTCGCTAAATTCATAAATTCAGTATCTGATACATAGTGCTCGTGGATTGGGCAGCATATACAGTATCAGCTGTCAGTTTCCCTTTAATCATTTGATTCAGGTTCTTCAATCAGTCCAATTGCCACAAATGTATTAAATCCACCAGCTAGGCATGCAGTCTGCTTTACCAATATTAGTGAAAGAATGGGTCATTCTGAGGAGCTCACTGATCCCAGGATGGTCCTGTCATAGGATTCCACTATTGTAACATCTCACTTCATGAATTTTCTTTCTTCCTAAATCATCAACTGTTAGTGATATTATTGAGAAAGGGAATAATTTAGGAACCACAGCAATTCCATGTGATGCCAGAGAATGGAGTCACTGCTTGCTGAGGAGAATAGTGTATAAAGGTCACCAATGGTTTGCTGACTCAATAACTGCAGAGTTACTTTGGCATTGACATCAGAACAAAAACTGTGCGCCGTGAGCCCAATAATATAGGTTTCTATTGCCATGCATGGTAACGTCAATGTCACGAACCGGGCCAGAGGAGTCCCTCAGACGTTCCTCCACTAAGTTGTGAACCTGTCAATCTGTGACGAAACCACACAATGCAGCCTCACCCTGATGTCTTTAATATGTCAGAGCCACGCGATACGACCTTGTCACTTTTGCCAACATGCGACATTCCACGCCCCCAAGGGGTACATAAGGTCCGCTTGGTTAGTATAACACTGACACCTTCTGTCCCTGCGGACACAGAGAGGCATGAGGAGGGAGACAGAGCAGGCCGTGCACACATCTGGCGTGGCACCAGTTTTCCCACAATCCCGACCGGCTGACATATGCTTTTCAGTAGCCCCAGTGAAACAGGACTTTCTCAGCCAATCAGTATGGTAGACTGCCACCAGTTCCTTGTTAAATGTAGGCCTGGTCCTGGTCCTATATCGGACAAGAAACCAGCCCGTGTAACGTGTAATATTAAACCGAGTTCACGGACATGAGGTTCGTGGATCAAGATAAAAGAAACAGCCCATGATTAAATTTTATATTTAATCGCCTTAAGGGCACACTAGATGATACACTATTTACAAGATGAAATTTACAGATATTTCAGAAGTACAGTTACAGATAAGTTATGGTTGCACGCAGATACAGATAGATCAGTTACCTTTACTTTGTTCCTTATGAATAGGCCTAGTGTTGACTGGCACAAGGGAGGCGCTGTGAAGCCATAAGTTTTCCTGAGACTCCTCACACGTGTACTGCACGTGACCTCTCAGAGAAGAACATTCACAAAATGTTTGCGCTGATGTTATGCACCTATGTAACTTCCATGTCCCCTCCCACCTTGTGATCTAAGACTGGGCTGGAAATGGGTTGTGCCTTTAGTTTCCAGAAAGTTATAGATTTGCAGTTTTCCTCATATCTCCGCCTCTGAGCGTCTCACGCGGAAGATATGACCATCATAAATGTAGTTATGATTTGATCTAGCCATAGTTATGAAACATGATAGGTCTGTGGGCTTCCATTGGAGAGTTATTAATTTTGAGTTGATTCGCACGTTGCATTATTAATCGAAAATATATATGACTTACGTCTCGTCGTTGTGAAGCCAGAAATATACCTGTCTTATATGTGGGAGCAAAGCGCTCCCTAATATTATAACTCTTACACAGGAGCTTCCACGATTCTTGTTTGAAGCCGCTTGTGTAGCGCCCCTGAAGCCATCAGGGAGCTGCAAGGTTCGGCATCCCCACTAGGTGGCAGGGCCTACCCTCTAGGGCCCCAGAAGACCAGTGCCGGTAACACACAAAAACTCCAGGTAATCCCAGTTTTCCCCAACAATCCCCCATACAATGGTGTACGGCTAGGGTCGGACCAATGGATGGCCGCCTAGAGGTGGAGCCAGTCCAGTCCACTAGTTGACCAGGTGGGAAGGGCAGACAGTGAAGAGTAGTCAGTCGGAGTCTAGCAGTGAAGGTGGACTTGAGGAGACGCATTGACACGGGGTTAACAGTAACCTGGTACCCAGGAGGGTAGTTGCCGGTGGAGTATGGTGGAGTACAACCGGAACTACACACTTTACCTAAACCAACTTTGTGGTAATAGTTTAGGGAAGGCCCCATTCTGTTTCTGCATGAGTATGCACAAAGTAAGGTCCATAAGGGCATGGTGGGGGAGTTTGATGTTGAAGAACGTGACTCACAGTACAGCGCTCTGATTTCAACCTCATTGAATACCTTTTGGATGAACTAAAACAGATATTGAGCAAGACCCTCTTCTCCAACATCAGTATCTGAAATCACAAAAGCTGTCCTGGAGGAATGGGTAAAAATTCCTACAGACATCCTGCAACCCTTAATAGAAGAGTGGAAGCTGCTACAGCTATAAAAATGGGTCACCAACTCAATGTGAATGTGACGCCCCTGGACTATTCAGGTCGTCACAGGGTACTGCACGCACTTTCTCTTTAGTGCAGTATTCAACCCCCCATGGTTCTGGGTCTCTATCCTGCAGTGTTGCCTCCATCAGCATTCACAAATCCTAGATACACTTTGCACCACACCTGTCAGGCACACCAGTGGGCTGCTTAAGCAGGAATAGGGCCGCCCACATAGCGGTTGTCATGAAAATATAATAAGCAGATATGTTTTCATGGTCTCTGGATCAAGAGTCATCCCCCCCCCTTCCTCCAGAGCCCTACCAAATTAACAGCCAGGAAAAGATTTCCTTGTCAGGAGATAGAACAGATACATTTGAATTAGCTTATCACACCTTCCCCCAGTTCTTCAAAGACCCCCTGCATAGCCAGAAAGGCTCCGTCTACAATCTGTATACACAGGGGTGGAGTGCAAGTTTCCTGCAGGACTATAGCTTTGCTGATCAAAGGGCCAGGGCAGCCGTATTGTCTCCATTGGGGAACTATTAATATTGCGAGATACATATGTCCCCCAGATATGGCGGGCATACCGCTGATCTCAAAATTCCATAACGCACATCTCACATATTTCAGCTTAATTGTAGGACATACGGAAGAGCCACAAATTAAAATCTGCCACCCAAAACATACCAGATCCCCCGTGTGTGGTATCCACCTTCTGCTAAATCATAATATAAAAAATGAGGTTAATATCGTCCGCGGGGGATGCTCCCACACGAAGATATGAGGACTATGAGGATTTCATAATGTTGGAAGAGGGGAAAACCCCCTCCCTTGCATGATGTCAGCAGAGGTGGGGCTGCAGGTGAGACAGAGGTTGATAAAAGCCAGTGTCTTAATAACCACTGTGTCAATGCCCAGGGGATATACATTCTGTGTATAGGATTGTCCATTTCCAAGGGGGTGCCTCTACCCTATATCTGAGCCATATTCCGTGACCAGGTGTAGTAATCTTTCATTTTTTTCCCTTTTTATTTTATGTAACTGTATACTGTACTTGTATTGTTCCCTTTTGTCAATTTTTGTATATTTTTTATAAACACTGCCTTCTATTTTGGATTAAATATATAAAATGTAATAGTTTCTTTCCTCATGCTCTGTATTTATGAATCCACAACCCGAAGCGCCTTATGCTATCTGTAACGGGTTTCCGAACTTCCTGTACTAAGTTTCGGTGGTGGCAGCAGAATTATTGTTGTGTAGAATTATTGGGGTGCTATCATTAAGGGTACCGAGGTATATATACAGTTAGGTCCAGAAATATTTGGACAGTGACACAAGTTTTGTTATTTTAGCTGTTTACAAAAACATGTTCAGAAATACAATTATATATATAATATGGGCTGAAAGTGCACACTCCCAGCTGCAATATGAGAGTTTTCACATCCAAATCGGAGAAAGGGTTTAGGAATCATAGCTCTGTAATGCATAGCCTCCTCTTTTTCAAGGGACCAAAAGTAATTGGACAAGGGACTCTAAGGGCTGCAATTAACTCTGAAGGCGTCTCCCTCGTTAACCTGTAATCAATGAAGTAGTTAAAAGGTCTGGGGTTGATTACAGGTGTGTGGTTTTGCATTTGGAAGCTGTTGCTGTGACCAGACAACATGCGGTCTAAGGAACTCTCAATTGAGGTGAAGCAGAACATCCTGAGGCTGAAAAAAAAGAAAAAATCCATCAGAGAGATAGCAGACATACTTGGAGTAGCAAAATCAACAGTCGGGTACATTCTGAGAAAAAAGGAATTGACTGGTGAGCTTGGGAACTCAAAAAGGCCTGGGCGTCCACGGATGACAACAGTGGTGGATGATCGGCGCATACTTTCTTTGGTGAAGAAGAACCCGTTCACAACATCAACTGAAGTCCAGAACACTCTCAGTGAAGTAGGTGTATCTGTCTCTAAGTCAACAGTAAAGAGAAGACTCCATGAAAGTAAATACAAAGGGTTCACATCTAGATGCAAACCATTCATCAATTCCAAAAATAGACAGGCCAGAGTTAAATTTGCTGAAAAACACCTCATGAAGCCAGCTCAGTTCTGGAAAGGTATTCTATGGACAGATGAGACAAAGATCAACCTGTACCAGAGAGCATGCAGTACCCTGTGATGACCTGAATAGTCCAAGGGCGTCACATTCCCCCTTGGTTAAACGTAGATCGTCCTCGAGCTACAGGACATCCAGAGGTTTATTTATTTTTTTTTAAACTGTAAAGGAAAAAGGAATAACATTTTTATTTTTCATCCCACATAAGGGAGGCACATTTACTTAAACGTTTCACTTAACTCCGTTCATCTTTTATAAAAACAGTGGAACGCTACCGGTTCTATTGGTAGCGGGGGCTCAACCTGCTCCATTGCAGCCCCTTCCTGCGACAGTCCAGTTCCAACGTCCCGGATCCCATTAACCCATTACCCAAACAAACCTGACCCTCTGCATTTCTACTTTGGGTCCATGACAGGGTTAAAGTCCCAGATTTAAAAGGATGACTCTGGTAGGCACAGGAGGTTTCAACTTATTTACAATGAGCACAAGTCCGTGCTTGCCGCAACCAGTTCCGCAGCCATGGTCCATTTTTACTACTAAAGATATGTAAAGGCAACGGAGTCCATGCACCAGGTGCAAACATCACATAAACTTTTCTTAATCAGATGAGGTACTCTGTTGATTAAACCCGGTAATCATCATTTTGCATATAAACACCATCTATCATTACTCAAGAAAAATAACAAACTATGAAAAATAATAAAAGAAAAACACAGTACCGCTACTATCAATGCTTATAATCCACGGCAGAGGCTGGCATGACCTTCTCATCAATCATGATGAGCCTCTTCACATCTAGGGCATACCAGCCCCGCTCTCCACAATGCCAGGTATAAGACACCACCTCTCCTGGTTCCAGGCTGCGGCCCGGATGCTGCCTCGGGAGATGCTCCTCTACATCTCTCCAGGAGACAAACACTTCCACCGTGAGGCCCGCTTCCATGATGAACCCCCACCCTTTATCGGGGTCGAAGCACCTCACCAGACCACGGTACCACGGCCCTCAAACTTGGAAGGTAGCTTTTCTCAGGTGCTCTTTTTCTATTTGAGTACGGGCAGCAATCTCCCGTCATCGCTGTTCTCTTGTTGTCACTTCCAGGTGTATTTTCTGTAATTGCCTTTCTCTTTCCCAGTAAGGGGCGTCAGCGTCCGGTCTCGCCTGCCTCACTGGTAGTTCTCGGAGATTGACTCCTGCAGCCCCAGCAGCCTCTGGGATGCCGCGCGGTGGCGGAGCTGGCAGCTCCTCAGGTTCCACCTCCGCCACAATGGAAAAAGGGACCGACTGCTCCGCAGCCGGGGGTGCAGAGTCCGGGTGCTCCGTATTAAGGTACGGGTCTGGTGATGCGGCCGATACTGGTCCGGCCGGTGCTGGGGTAGCCGCTGTCATGGCCTGGTCGGGTGGTTGGGTTGGACACCTCCCACCTCCCTGTCTGACCCCTGTCATGAACAGCCGGGGGAGTCACTCAGATATCCCGCAGCTGTTCACGGATTTGTCAAGAACACGACTACTCTCTAGCGCCCCCTTAGTGTCAGGTCAATTTCGGAACTGCCGGACAATAAGTAAATGAGGCTGATGAGCTAATAATGCCAAATATTCGAGGTCTCACAGCAAGGGTAAATGTATATACCACCGATTCCCGCTAATAGAATATACAGTTAGGTCCAGAAATATTTGGACAGTGACACAATTTTCGCGAGTTGGGCTCTGCATGCCACCACATTGGATTTGAAATGAAACCTCTACAACAGAATTCAAGTGCAGATTGTAACGTTTAATTTGAAGGTTTGAAAAAAAATATCTGATAGAAATTGTAGGAATTGTACACATTTCTTTACAAACACTCCACATTTTAGGAGGTCAAAAGTAATTGGACAAATAAACCAAACCCAAACAAAATATTTTTATTTTCAATATTTTGTTGCGAATCCTTTGGAGGCAATCACTGCCTTAAGTCTGGAATCCATGGACATCACCAAACGCTGGGTTTCCTCCTTCTTAATGCTTTGCCAGGCCTTTACAGCCTCAGCCTTCAGGTCTTGCTTGTTTGTGGGTCTTTCCATGTTAAGTCTGGATTTGAGCAAGTGAAATGCATGCTCAATTGGGTTAAGATCTGGTGATTGACTTGGCCATTACAGAATATTCCACTTTTTTGCACTCATGAACTCCTGGGTAGCTTTGGCTGTATGCTTGGGGTCATTGTCCATCTGTACTATGAAGCGCCGTCCGATCAACTTTGCGGCATTTGGCTGAATCTGGGCTGAAAGTATATCCTGGTACACTTCAGAATTCATCCGGCTACTCTTGTCTGCTGTTATGTCATCAATAAACACAAGTGACCCAGTGCCATTGAAAGCCATGCATGCCCATGCCATCACGTTGCCTCCACCATGTTTTACAGAGGATGTGGTGTGCCTTGGATCATACTCTATCCTGCAGTGTTGCCTCCATCAGCATTCACAAATCCTAGATACACTTTGCACCAAACCTGTCAGGCACACCAGTGGGCTGCTTAAGCAGGAATAGGGCCGCCCACCTTGGGGGTCAGACAGGGAGGTGGGAGGTGTCAAGGTCAGTCAGTTGAGTAGTGACCCTCGAGCTGTGAGGGGCTCTGAGGAAACTGGGAGTTGGAGCTCCCAGGGGAGAGGAAAACTAGGTCGCAGACGGTGGTCTGGACCTAGAGGAGTCGGACCCCCAGTTGCAGGGGATTGAGGCTAGGTGCCTGGGACGTGTCAAAGAGGACGGTCAGCAGCTTGGTCCTATCACCGGTCCGGGACCGAAGGCACGACGGGGTACACGGACACGCAATCCGGCAATTAACCTGAGGAGAACGGGGCCTTTATGGACTGTTCCCACTAGCTCCAGAATCAGGGCACTAGCGCAACGAAGGGGATAGGGCTTTCCTTGCAAGCTGCTCACTGAAATCCCAAGCGTGAGCCCTGAGAGCAGGCTCCTTCACTTAGCCACAGTGGGGAGCGGGGCCCGGATAGCTCCAAGCTACCGGACCACAATGGACACTCTAAAATCTAGTGCCAGGAGGCAGGTTACAGACCACCAGCAGCACTGCAGGGGACGGGACCCGGACGAGCTCCCCTTGAGAGGCAGCGGCATTCAGAGACTTGGTTTACCTTGTTGTCAGTGTCTGCTTCATTGCTGAGTGAGTACCCGACTGACCCCTGCACTGTGTCCCCGCATCACCATCCAGAGTCCCGGGGCCTACCCCTACCCGTGGAGGGCAACATCACCTAGCTGTCCCACTCCATCACCCCGGGTACTCCCAACGGCAGCGGCGGTACTCCCAATTACCACGCACCATGGGTGGCATCACGAACAATACCAAATCCCCTGTAAATACCCCCTTTACATTTGAGTGTAGCCCCTAAGCCCCCGGGTACGGAGACCCTCGAGCCACGAATGGACACTACCCCCGGATCCGAGCGGTTCGATCCGCTGCTGGGGTGGCACATTAATACCTGTGGATTTAGAATGCAAGGTCTAAATCTTGACTCTTGGTATAATCTGTAGATGTACCAGTACTTTTGTCTATATACTCTTGTACTGCTACCTCTACATCTCCTGTATGAATCTATGCCCATGAGATATATAACAAATACCCCCATTATTTAGGAAATTGAGTATTTTTTCTCACAGGTTAATATAACCATGTAGGTTACAACCACTGATTCTACAAAATAGCACAAAATGTTGCAGAAACATTATTGTAACTCAATGAAAAATAAAATTCATGATTTTGGACCAAAATAAGGATAAATTCCCACTCTCGTGTGCCAAATAGTGTATAACACGAAATGGTGGTTTAACAAAATGTCTTTGAGACCAGAGGTGGAGCTGAAATCTGCACCCTACACTGGCTTTTTGACAAATATCAACGGCTGTCACCGCCTGACTTACAGGAAGCTCTAGTGACAGTATGTCCAGTTGATACCCTAAGAATTTGTCAGGGGCAAGTGATCAGAGAATAAGAAGGGTCGCTGATCTCAGAAGGGTCATTCTTTTGAAAGAAAAGAAGCTTCGTTTCAGGTAGTTTTTGCTCACCTCTTGCCAAGAACACCAGTAATAAATCTTTTTATTTAATGGCTCATATACTGATATAGAATGTTTCTTACTATGTACTGTAGGCATAATACATTCCACCTAATCCTACAGGTCTCCACACTTCTTTTGCACATTAGGCACAGCTATTCCGGAATTAACTATAGTTAGATCTATTTACCTTGAAACCCTATATCTTGACATCTATACACAATATTGATTTATAATCTGGAGTAAAAAAGCATCAGGGTCAGAAGGGAAAATTAAAGGGTAGAAGATTCTTAAAGAGAACCTGACACCACTTTTTTGCCCTATAAGCTGTTGGCACCACCACAGGGCTCTTATATACCGCATTCTAACAAGCTGTATAAGAGCCCAGGCCGCTGTGAGAACATAAAAAAACATAAGTGAAAGAGGCGGCACCGGCACCGGAGAATGGAGACGTCCATATGGCCCACCTCACGACCGTTAGGTAAGTATTATAAAGTGTTTTTTTTATGTCATACCCCCGGCCTGGGCTCTTATATACAGCATGTTAAACTGTGTACCCGGTGGTCTTGGCCGTAGCTTATATGCCAACAAAGTGGTAACAGGTTCCCTTTAAATAGAGTGATTGCTTGCATTAAAATTCCCCCATGTATTGCATTTTTGTGATTAATTTTTATAATTGATGGTTGTATGGTCCTTGACATTGCAGAATATCACCTGACAACATCTGCGTTACTTTCTAGATCTTCCTTGTGTTGAATTCCATACTCCATAAAATCCATACTGTTAGGTAATTACTGAACTAGAAAATTGGCCCAACTATAAATTCTAAAGGCCTCTATACACATTAGACAGCTATGTAGTCTGACTCCCCCATATACAAGAATGCTGTGTTCTCTATGGAAGAGCTGCTATGAGACCCTAATGAGAGCAGCTTATATCTTCACCTCTTCACCCTCAGCCTTTTTTTACCTTCATGACCAACTTTATGAGTTAATAAAGCGGGCTTTACACGCTACGATATATCTAACGAGATGTCGGCGGGGTCACGTCGTAAGTGACGCACATCCGGCCTCGTTACTGATATCGTAGCGTGTGACAGCTATGAACGAGCAGAAATACTCACCTTCTCGTTTATCGTTGACACATCGCTCATTTTCAAAAAATCGAACATAAGGTTGTTCATTGTTCCCGAGGCAGCACACATCGCTACGTGTGACACCCCGGGAACGATGAACACAGCTTACCTGCATCCCGCCGGCAATGCTGAAGGAAGGAGGTGGGTGGGATGTTTACATCCCGCTCATCTCCGTCCCTCCGCTTCTATTGGCCGGCCGCTGTGTGACGTCGCTGTGACGCCGAACGTCCCTCCCCCTTCAGGAAGTGGATGTTCGCCGCCCACAGCGAGGTCGTTTTTAAGGTAAGTACGTGTGACGGGGGGTTACAGCATTGTGCGACACGGGCAATAAATTGCCCGTGCCGCACAAACGATGGGGGGCGGGTGCGATCACAAATGCAATCGCACGATTAATTGAAGCATGTAAAGCAGCCATAACTCTGGAACGCTTCAACGGATCTCAGTGATTCTGAGAATATTTTTTCGTTACATATTGTACTTCATGTTAGAGATAAATTTAACATGAACTTTTTTGCATCTATTAGAGAAAATATCGGAAATGGGATTACAATTTAAAACATTTTGCAATTTTCAAAATTTGATTTTTATGCCTTTAAACCTGAGAGTTATGTCACACAAAATCTAATATATAAAGCTGAATGCGTGTATGTGCGTGTGTGTGTGTGTGTGTGTGTGTGTGTGTGTGTGTGTGTGTGTGTGTGTGTGTGTCCGGGATTGGCATCTGCACCGTCGCAGCTACAGCCACAAAATTTTGCACACTCACACTTCTGGACCCCGAGAGCGTCATAGGCTATGTTTTGAGGGGAAATTTTAATCCCGTGTTTTACAGTTATTCACTAAAAAACCTGCCTCCATTAAAGCAAATGGAGCTGGGAGCCACAGTGCAGCCAGAACTTCAGAAGAATGCGCAGCCACGCCCTTAAATGGAATGTTGGCGTGTCACAATACAGCTAGGGAAAGAGACAGACACAGACAGGGAAAGAGGCAGACACAGACAGGGTAAGAAACAGACATAGACAGGGTAAGAGACAGACACAAAGAGACAGACACAGACAAAGAGACAGACTGACAGGGAAAGAGAGAGACAGGGAAAGAGAGGGAAAGAGAGAGACAGGTTAAAAGACAGACACAGACAGGTAAAGAGACAGACACAGACCAAGAGACAGAGACAGACACAGGGAAACAGACAGACAGGGAAGGAGAGGGAAAGAGACAGACAGGGTAAGAGACAGACAAAGACAGGTAAAGAGACAGACAAAGAGACAGACACAGGGAAAGAGACAGAGGGAAAGAGGGAAAGAGACAGACAGGGAAAGAGAGGGAAAGAGACAGACAGGGAAAGAGAGGGAAAGAGACAGACAGGGAAAGAGACAGACAGGGAAAGTGACAGAGATAGATAGACAGACAGGGAAAGAGATAGCTAGACAGACAGGGAAAGAGATTGAGACAGACGGAGAAAGAGACAGAGACAGTCAGAGACGCAGACAGGGAAGGAGGAGACAGCCAGAGAGACAGACAAAGATAGATGGGGAAAGACACAGACCTTGATAGAGACAGACGGGGAAAGAGACAGAAAAATAGAGACAGACAAGGAAAGAGACAGACAGGCAGACAGGGAAAGAGACAGACAGGAAAAGACACAGACAAAGAGACTAGGAGACAGACAGGGAAAGAGACAGACCTGGGAAAGAGACAGACCTAGAAAGAGACAGATGGGGAAAGAAACAGAGAGATAGAGACAGACAAAGAAAGAGACATAATCCAAGAAGTAGAGCAGAAAGCAGGTTTAAAATTCCGCGCCAAGCCACAGAGAATCCAGATGCTTGTTAGTAAATTCCACAGACACAGACAGGGAAAGAAGCAGACACAGACAGGGTAAGAAACAGACATCGACAGGGTAAGAGACAGACACAAAGAGACAGACAAAGAGACAGACTGACAGGGAAAGAGACCGTGAAAGAGAGGGAAAGAGAGAAACAGGTTAAGAGACAGGCACAGACAGGTAAAGAGACAGACAGACAAAGAGACAGACAGACACAGGGAAACAGACAAGGAAAGAGAGGGAAAGAGACAGACAGGGTAAGAGACAGACAAAGAGACAGACACAGGGAAAGAGACAGAGGGAAAGAGACAGACAGGGAAAGAGAGGGAAAGCGACAGACAGGGAAAGAGACAGACAGGAAAAGTGACAGAGATAGATAGAAAGACAGGGAAAGAGATAGAAAGACAGGGAAAGAGATAGATAGACAGACAGGGAAAGAGATTGATACAGACGGAGAAAGAGACAGAGACAGTCAGAGACAGACAGGGAAAGAGACAGACAGATAAAGAGATATAGAGAGAGACAGAGAGATATATACAGAGGGGGAAACAGACATTATAATTACATTTATATCTATTTTTGTTTGTGGTTTTTGGGTGCAGAATACATTATTGTTAATACATTCTATTTTGTTAACAGCAGTTATTAACCCGGGCGAAGCCGGGTAGTACAGCTAGTAGTTAATAAATAACATTTCCCACATGCCTCGTGAGATCAGAGTGTGATCCGAGTGTCAGCATAGAATCAGATAAGACTGTGAGGAAAAGATGGAGAACAAAATGTCTCCATTCTGTGAGTCCACGTAAATTGGACTGCACTCATGTGACATCCGAGTGCAGTCCCATGATTTCAATCCACTCATTGACTTGCATGGCCGAGTGCTATCAGAATATTGGATCAAATTTATTGGATCAAAGTCGGATCCAAAGACGGATGTCGGACTGACATCTGAGCAATCTTATGGAATAACATTAGTCCGAGTGCGATCAGATGTTTTGTCGAATTGCACTTGGACTGAAAAAATGGCTGTCTACCTCTGCTCTAATTTCCCACATGTCTACTTTACTTTACATCAGCGCAATTGAAACATCCCCTTATTTTTGTTAGGAAGTTAAAAGGGTTAAAAGTTTTTTCAGCAATTTCTCATTTTCCCAACCAAATATGTGTATTTTTTTTTACAGAAATATACATATTTATTGGTATAATTGTTTTCACTTTTTTGTTCTTTATTTTCTGATTTTTATTAACTGTGACTTTTCTTAAACTTTTTACTTAGTCCCTATATGGGACAATATCTTTTATTGATCTGATCACTGATATAATGTAATGCAATACCAGCATTGCAACACATTATAGCTGTGAGTGCTGGGTTTTAGACGATACTCCTAGTATGGTCTAAAAGGTTTCCCATAGCTGGTTGACCTGGAGATCGTCATCATGATCTCGGATCACCATAGTAACCAATGGACCCTCGATTGTGGCATATAGGGGGTTATACAGCCAGGGATGATGCAGGAAACATCCCTAGCTTTGACAGCCAGGGCTTGGTTGTCATGTAAGCCGAGCTCCTGTGCTCGAACGATTGCCAGGACGTACCGGTACGTCCAAGGTCGGGAAGTCCCTGCCAAATAGGAAGTACCGGTATGTCTGGGTTGTGAATGGATTAAAGGGAATCTGTCACCAGGTTTTTGCCACTTTGTCTGAGGGAAGAATTATTTAGAGATGGAGATATAGATTCCAATGATATGCCACTTACTAGGCTGCTAGTTTAGTTTTGATAAAATAACTGTTTTACCAGCAGGAGATTATCACTAAAAGATAGTAAACCTGCTTCCATGTAGTCAAGTATATTCATTAGCTCTGTATAACCCTGCCCCATCACTGATTGGCAGCTTTCTGTGTACACCGTATATGGGCAGACAGCTGCCAATCAGTTTTGTGGGTGTAGCGCCCCATGGGGCAGGTGGTCAACCTACTCGTTGCCGGGCCCTTTCGAGTCGGGTCAGGTGTTGTCACGGGGTGGCCTTGCCCGCTTCCGTTGCCGGGCGTACAGTTAAATGGTGGGGGAAGCGGTGTATTGGGAAAGTTTATCGTGACGCCACCTGTGGTATGCGGCCAGTAGTAGCTGCCACTGCCGGTTTCCTCTCCAGGGCAAGTGTTATGGAAACCTGGATTGTATTGCTTCCCACAGGCGGAGCGGGCCCCGGTTGGATCATGAGGGTAGTAATGGCCGTTGGCGCCTAAGTGCTGGGCGGCGGTGCCGGTAAGGACGAGCCAACACAGTCTCTGCGGGTTCAGGATGTAGTTTACTCACATCTTCAGCTGCCAGCCCGGTCACTGCCGTGATGGGCTCAGGTCGATCCAGAATCCGCGGGAGGTCAGAACCAGTCCGGTAGTCTGCGGGCCCTTCCTCACTGCGCTTTGTAGCGCGGGTCCCTGTGGCTTGAAGCACTTAGAGTCCCTTCCATACTAGGTAGAGTACTGTTCCCTATGCCAGTAGCTGGGATCCCCTTGAGTCTGACCGTGATCTAGGCCGCGGGAGTCCTATATGCTATCTGGCTCTGGAAACTTGAGTGGTCGAAGAAGCGTGGAACTTCTCCGTCCAGCAGAATCTGGTGATGCAACGTAGAATTACACCGCCCTAGGGTGCTGCACCCTGAACAGCGCTGGTCCCGGGGGAACTGACACGGTATCCTCCTCAGCAACCGTTAAACTCCTATGTCCCACAGGAGCTACTGTCACTCCTGCTAGAGAACTCCTGAAGTTGAAGACTGTATGTGTGACTCCTAATTCCCCCTGGTTGCCACTCCTCCCCCTACCAAGGTCCTAAGCGAGTGGATTGGGGCCCCTGTTGTGATGGCATCCTGTAAATGCCACATATTGTTGGAAACCCCTTTTATATCTGACCCTAGCCCAGTTCCCATTGGGGAAGGGGTAACCCATGTGTGTATGTGGTTATGGATGATGAAACCGATACCGACCTCCTTTTGGATCCATGATCAGCACCACACCCTTAGTGGGGATGCAGTACCCTGTGGCGACCTGAGCCTCAGGGGTGCCACATGGGCGGTGTGCCGCCACCATGACAGCCGACGGACTGCTTGTGTAAGACCTGTTAACATTTATATGTATATATATATATATATATATATATAGGTTAAAAGACTGTTTGGTGGACTTCCTTGTGTTATGCTGCCACCTGCTGCTCAAGTGACTGGATTGAGTCTGGAACAGGAGGAGGAGGAGTCTACATGTGGCTGTGTTTTTGGCAGGGAGGAGTGTGCTGGAGTGGGCTGTAAGATAGAAGGCCTCAGTCTGCCCTGTTTTTCCGAGGTCCAAGTACCTCAGAGTGTTGCGTGGTGTCTCCCCCAAGACACAGATCCAAAGAGGCTGGATGTGGAGCGAGGAGCCAGGCAGCACGTGCAAAGTACAAAATTACAGATCCAAAGAGGCTGGATGTGGAGCGAGGAGCCAGACAGCACGTGCAAAGTACAAAATTACAGATCCAAAGAGGCTGGATGTGGAGCGAGGAGCCAGGCAGCACGTGCAAGTTACAGACCCGGGACAAAGACTGAACTTTAGAGGTGTCTGCCAGCAGAATACGGGCCCCAACGGTGACGAGGTACCCCACGCTGAAACCTGCAGTTAAGTGTGCACACTACTTTTAGTTAGGGACAGATAGGAAAAGACTGCACTGTGTTATACGAGTAAGATAACAAGGACTCTGCGTTTTTTTGTTTAATAAGGATTTCTGTGTTTTGCTTTTGGGAGTACAATCTGAGGCTTCCTATCCTTGACAAGTTATTCAAAGTGGTTGTATGTATATTGCATTATATCTACTGCTGTGCACATTCCCGCTTTTCTTCCCCCTCCTTTCCCGCACTATTCCTCCACCTGTGTTGTGCAATACATTATTAAATCTGCATTGATTAACCCCCGTGGTTCCGTGCAGTCCTTGCGTATCCCGTTACCTGCAGTATTACATTTGGCGTAGTCGGCAGGATACGCAGGCTGGTACGGAACAATGGACGGACAGGGGAATGTCGCTGATGGAGGTGTTCTAATACCACCTGATGGGGGAATACCAGCAAGGCAGCTGTCCCTGGGGGCTATGCTGACCCATATACCAAAATTTACTGGCAGCAATGTACCTCTCCATGACTTGGCGCAGAGAGTGAGGGGCATGTTGAGAGTAGCAGGAGTGACTGCAGAAAATCAAGGGGAGATATTGTTGATTGCCCTTGAAGGCCATGCTCAAGAGACTATTTTATTGCGCCCTGAGAGTGAACGAAAGACGTTAGAGCAGGTGGTGAAGATTCTTGAGAGAGTGTATGGCGGGAAACCAGAAGCAGGAGATTTACAGGCGCAACTGTTCTACAGGCTGCAGGGTGAAGAAGAAGGTCTGCCACAGTATGCAAATGCACTCCAGAGAATAATGAGACAAATGCTTACAGCAGAGCCAGAGCTAGCACAAACCCCCGGTTATGCTGACCGTACCCTGCGAGATCAATTCCTCCGCGGATTACATAACCCCAAGATCAAAGGTGCCCTCCGTGAACGGCTCAGGGTAGAAAAAAAACTAACTTTCCAGGAAATATTGGAAGAAGCAGTCTCCCGCACACAAACTGAAAATTGCGACCCGCAGAACGCCTTGGGTGAAGTTTGTATGCATAAGGTAGTCCCGGGTGAGAAAAACCGAGAACCGAGCCAACTTGAGGCTAAAGTGGATCAGTTACAAGAGACTGTTACTGCTCTACAAGAGTTGCTGAAGAATATGCAAGCCCCGGCGTCAGAAGTAAGAACGACAGCACCGCGGCCAAATACCCGCACGCATACCTATCAAGAAGAGAGGGGACAGATCGAGCAGAGACGACCGAGACCCGCTGAAGACTACCGGTGTTGGAACTGTGGAAATCGGAACCATTTATTCCGACACTGTCCGGAGAGGAAGACTTCTCAAGAAAGACCGCCGTTAAACTAGTGCCTCCCTCCATGGATGGGCACATGGCGGGGAGACCAACTGAGCTTAGAGAAAACCAACGCCCTGAAGATATAGCAGCCTGCACGCCGACGATCACGGCCGAATTTGAAGGGAAAGAAGTAAAATGCCTGATGGATACTGGGTCCCAAGTGACCACCATGCCAGAACAGTTCTTCTACCAACATTTTGGACAAACTGTATCCATTGACAAAGGGGCACATATCAAACTGAGGGCTGCAAACAATCTTCCCATTCCGGTTGTAGGGGTCGTGTGGATGAACATACGTGCCTGTGGCCAGAACTTAGGCAAAAAAGGGATTGTGTTAACGGAGGGCCGGTACGACAGAGAGGTGCCAGCTATCGTGGGCATGAACGTCCTGAAAGAATTAGACCAGTTGCTCTTCAACAAGGGGGGCTGTGATTACTGGAAGACGACAGTTGCTAACAGGCCTGCCCAAAAGGTCTTCCAACACCTTATCCGTGCCCGAGGACTGTGGAAGAATGGTGGGAGCCGCTACCCGGTGGGGAGGGTTCGAGTCCCAAGACAGACAACAATTACTCTACCTCCAAATCGTGAGACAGTCCTCACCTTGCCAGTCGGGGCCCACCGTACACTCGAGGGGATGGAGGTGTTGGTGGAGCCTTACCATGGTGAAGAGAACGGAGACGAACCGTTGGTGGCTCGCACTTTAGCAACAGTAAGAAATGGAAGGGTCCCTTTCCGTTGCGTGAACACCGGTGAACAGGCCTACACCTTGACCTCGGGAGTTGTTCTGGCCCATGTCTACCTGGCGCCCGAAGAGGTGGCGGCTGCAGAATCGATTGAATTGCAGCCCATGGCAGGGGAAGCCTGGACTTGGGCTCTTTCTATGGAAAGAAAAGAGAAACCCACTGATCAATGGAACAGTCGCGTCATCTTAGGGCAGATGGGAGTGGACCTGAGCCCCTTCGATTCGGAGCAAGCCCAAGCCATAGAGGACTTTATTTGGGAGAATCAAGCCACGTTCTCCCGTCACGCAGAAGATTTCGGCTGTACTGACAAGATTCAGCACGAAATACTCACAGGAGATGCCCCACCGATCAGGGAAAGGTACAGGCAAATACCCCCAAAGTACTACCAAGAGGTAAAAGAGCTTTTGGCGCAGATGCTGAAGAGCGGGGTGGTAAGAGAAAGTCAGAGTCCATGGGCTGCCCCAATCGTGCTGGTCAAGAAAAAGGATGGGTCTACCCGCTTCTGTGTTGACTACCGCAAGCTTAATGGATGCACGGTTCGTGATTCCTACCCTCTGCCCCGGATAGAGGAGTCCCTGTCGGCGTTGGGAAAGGCACGTTACTTCTCCTCCCTCGATCTGGCCAGCGGATATTGGCAGGTCCCTGTGGCAGAGAAAGACAAGGCCAAGACCGCATTTATTGTTCCCATGGGCTTAAACTAAAACCAAAAAAAGTCGGATCTTTCAGGAAGAGATTGAATATCTCGGACACAAGGTGTCGGAAGCCGGCGTACAGCCCTCCGATGGGAAAGTGAGAGCAGTGCTAGAATGGCCCACACCCAGCACAGTGCGGGAGGTTCGAGCTTTCCTGGGGCTAGCCGGATATTACCGTCGCTTTATCAAAGATTTCGCGAAGGAGGCAGAACCTTTGCACGAATTGCTCCGAGGCACTGCGAAAGGACCAAAAGCACAGAAAATTTGCTGGGGACCAAGACAAGCAGAAGCCTTACACCGATTGAAAGAGGCCTTGGTTAGCGCCCCTGTGCTTGCCTATGCAGACTATAACCTCCCCTTTCGGTTGTATACAGACGCGAGCCTCTACGGCCTGGGTGCAGTACTGGCCCAGGTACAGAATGGTACTGAACGGGTGATTGCATATGGAAGTCGGACGTTGCGAGAAGCCGAGCGCAACCCCGAGAATTACAGTTCCTTTCGGTTGGAATTACTGGCACTAGTATGGGCAATAACCGAAAGGTTCTCGGAATATCTCACGGGAGCTCAAATTGAAGTCTATACGGATAATAACCCCCTGGCTCACATCTCCACCGCCAAACTGGGAGCAATGGAACAGAGGTGGCTGGCACGACTGTCCAGATACAATTATCATGTGCAGTACCGCTCTAAGCATGAAAATCAGAATGCGGATGCCCTTTCTCGTGTTACCACCGAAGCCCCAGTGGGGGAGAGAGATGAACAGTTGGAGGAAGACGAAATTCCGGACTTTAGTAAATTCACCGCTCAAGTGGTAGAGGCTCGTATGCTGGAAATTACGTCGGGCACGACATCACGCCTGCTTGGCCAAACCAGAGAGGAATGGGTGAAAATCCAGTCATCTGACCCAGAACTGCTTCAAGTGAAAGAGTGGGTGATCCAGCAGCGCAAGCCTAGAAAGGAAATACGGGCCACGCTGTCGCACGTGGCCCTCCAGATTCTCAGCCAGTGGGATAAGCTGTCGGTGCAAGAAGGGATGCTGTATCGGAAGGTGCACCTAGCTACAGAGTTGGAAGTACGGTGGCAAGTAGTGATACCCCAGAAGATGGCAGTACCATTGGCCCGAGAGGCGCATGAGAAGGGAGCCCATTTCGGACCGGACAAGACTTACCAGTGGTTGCAAAGAATAGTATACTGTCCTCAGATGCTTCGGGCAGTAGAGAAGGCCTGTAAACTGTGCCGTTCCTGCGAGTTAAGTAAGGCTCCTCCACAGCAAGCACCAGTACAGACTATTGTAACCAAAGAGCCGTTGGAAGTACTCATGATCGATTATCTCAAGATTGGCCACTCCCACCGGGGCTATCAGTTCTGCCTTGTGATGACAGATCACTTCTCCAAATTTGCGGTGGTGACGCCCACCAGAGATCAGACGGCTGAATCAGCTGCTCGAGCCATCAGTGATGACTTTATCCGGGTGTACGGCTGCCCCAAAAGAATACATTCTGACCAAGGAGCTTGCTTTCAGGGCAGTGTCATGAGAGAGCTGCAAAGGATTTACGGAATGCAGAAGTCAAGGACTACGCCTTATCATCCGCAGGGCAACGGAGCCTGCGAGAGATTTAACCGGACCCTCCTACAAATGCTACGCACGTTGGAGGATGATCGTAAGAATCACTGGCCCGGCTATCTCGCAGAACTCGTGTGGGCGTACAATAATCGTGTCCACTCCACCACTGGGTACACCCCATACGTGCTACTGTTTGGAAGAGCCGGAAGAGGCATTGAAGAGCTGAACCTAGCTCCCCCCGAGATCAGTGAAGGTCAGAGCGTAGGTTCCTGGGTTGATTGTCACCGTCGACGGCTGGAGACTATCCATCGAATTGTCACCAAGCGGTTGCAAGAAAAGACACACCCGCAGCGGAAACCTGTGTGTGAAACCCCGTTCTTACCAGGAGACAGAGTACTAGTTGCAGAGAAACACCCGAGACACAAGTTGAGCGAGCGCTGGAAAACAGAGCCGTACATTGTGATCAGAAGAATCTCGCCCCATGGATCAGTATACGAAGTGAGAGGCGAGCAAAGAGGCGGCACCCTCATCCTGCATCGTAATATGCTGAGGCCCTGCTATTCAGAAGACAGGACCAGACAAAGTACCCCGGAGACGGTGCCTGTGCCTGTTCCTGTTACCTTCGAAGAGGGCTCTGATGATGAAGAATGGTGGCGGGCCCCGACCAACCCAACAGACTGGGAGAGATCCACACCCCCATCCGTTCAAGACACAGGTGCCACCCCTGCAGAGCAGGAGTCACTAATCTCCAGAGATGGGGACGAGAATACTGTACTCCCTGATACGGCGCCGACGTCTGGCGAGTTAGCTGTGGTGCCACGCCGGACTGAGCGGGCTAATGCTGGTATTCCCCCTGATCGGTACTTGGCAGATGAATTTGTGTGTTCTGTCACTGAATCCTGTTTTACGACATTGGCTCCCAAGCAACAGGTTGTGAAGCAGGGCAGGAGTTGCCACCGTGTGCCCCTTTGCAGAGTGCCTCAGGAGTGTATCGGCCGGGACGGCCGAGGTTAAAGAGGGGGGGAAATGTAAGACCTGTTAACATTTATATGTATATATATATATATATAGGTTAAAAGACTGTTTGGTGGACTTCCTTGTGTTATGCTGCCACCTGCTGCTCAAGTGACTGGATTGAGTCTGGAACAGGAGGAGGAGGAGTCTACATGTGGCTGTGTTTTTGGCAGGGAGGAGTGTGCTGGAGTGGGCTGTAAGATAGAAGGCCTCAGTCTGCCCTGTTTTTCCGAGGTCCAAGTACCTCAGAGTGTTGCGTGGTGTCTCCCCCAAGACACAGATCCAAAGAGGCTGGATGTGGAGCGAGGAGCCAGGCAGCACGTGCAAAGTACAAAATTACAGATCCAAAGAGGCTGGATGTGGAGCGAGGAGCCAGACAGCACGTGCAAAGTACAAAATTACAGATCCAAAGAGGCTGGATGTGGAGCGAGGAGCCAGGCAGCACGTGCAAGTTACAGACCCGGGACAAAGACTGAACTTTAGAGGTGTCTGCCAGCAGAATACGGGCCCCAACGGTGACGAGGTACCCCACGCTGAAACCTGCAGTTAAGTGTGCACACTACTTTTAGTTAGGGACAGATAGGAAAAGACTGCACTGTGTTATACGAGTAAGATAACAAGGACTCTGCGTTTTTTTGTTTAATAAGGATTTCTGTGTTTTGCTTTTGGGAGTACAATCTGAGGCTTCCTATCCTTGACAAGTTATTCAAAGTGGTTGTATGTATATTGCATTATATCTACTGCTGTGCACATTCCCGCTTTTCTTCCCCCTCCTTTCCCGCACTATTCCTCCACCTGTGTTGTGCAATACATTATTAAATCTGCATTGATTAACCCCCGTGGTTCCGTGCAGTCCTTGCGTATCCCGTTACCTGCAGTATTACACTTGGACCCGGATCCAGTGGCTCGAGATGTCTCCGGATCAGAGGCGGTGTCGTGCGGCACCCTCGGAAATAAAAGGGGTTTTTGTTGGTGGTTTTGGGATAATGTTCATGACGCCACCCACGGTATGTGGTAACGTGAAGGACCACCGCTGCCGGTTTGGGGAAGCCCGGGGACGCTGGTGTGTGGCAGCTTAAGTTGTTAACCCCTCCGTGGGCAGGGGAGTGGTGTCCCGGGGTCTGGTGTTGAATGGCGTGGGGAGCCCGTCGGGTGCAAGGGAGTAACGTGTACTCACACAGTCCCAAGTCACTGACGCTGACACCTGGTAAACCAAACTCTTGAGCACTCTGTGGTCCTTGAACGGGCACGCTGGGTTTGTGTCCCCTTGGTGTTGCCTGCTGACCTGAAGCCTTGTCCCTTGGCACTGTGTGTCCTATGTGTGGATCCCTTACCCTTGAAGCGTTTCGGGTCCCGCTCACCTGCATGGCTAGCAGGGTGAGCTTGCTCTCAGGGTTCACGCTTGGGATTTTCTGGACGGTTGTGGGAAGTCCTATCCCCCTCGTTGCGCTAGTACCCTAATTCTGGATCGGGTGGGGAACGGTTCCTGAAGATTCCGTTCCCGTCGGGTGAATTACTGGGCTGTGTGAAGCTACTTCCGAGCCTAGGGTCCACGTATCCCGGCGTGCCCTGGTCCTTGCCCGGTTCTAGCACAAGGCAGACGGCCTGCTCTCTGTAGCAGCACCGTGTTCCCTGCCACTACCCCCTGCGACTGGGGTTCCAGCTACTTCTGGCCAGGCCAACGTCTGGCACCTGGGACGGGTACAGGAGCCCAGCTCCACAGCGTGACCTGGACTGTCACCACTGTCTATCCTTTCACCTCCACTCTCCAAATCTACAACTGCACAACTCTACAACTGCACTGACACTTCTGCCCTCCTTCTAGCAGCCCTCCATCTGGGCGGCCCTATTCCCCTCAGGCAGCCCAATGGGTGTTTGGTGGGTGTGGTGCAGAGTGTTCCTCAGGATTTGTGTACATCTGTTGGTAGCAACACCAAAGTGACAGGACCCGTAACCAAGGAGGAGCGGGTACCATGCAGAAGGGCATACCGCACGGCACCCCTGTGACGACCCAATAGGCCAGGGCGTCACAGCGGCGTTATACAGAGCTCAACATTCAGAGAATAGATAAATCTGCAGCAGCTAAAATAGGGATTTTATCAAAACTGCAGCCAGGAGCTTAGTAAGTGCTAGGTCACTGGAATGAAGGTCTCTGCTCCTAGATAATGCTGCTTTCAGATAGGATAGAAAAGACCTACTTATAGATTTTCTATTGACTGAACAAAGGGATCAGTAGTTGAAATTCCAACCACCAAATTCTTCTCTTTAGGCCCTGTCACAAACAGAGGCAGATCTGTGGCAGATCTGTGGCAGATCTGTGGCAGATCTGTGGCAGATCTGTGGCAGATCTGTGGCAGATCTGTGGCAGATCTGTGGCAGATCTGTGGCAGATCTGTGGCAGATCTGTGGCAGATCTGTGGCAGATCTGTGGCTGCAGTGAAATTGTGGACAATCAGTGCCAGGTTTGTGGCCGTGTACAAATGGAACAATATGTCCATGATTTCACTGCAACCACAGATCTGCCAAAGATTTGTCTCTGTGTGTGACGGGGCCTTTACATGACATCCCCATACACAAATTGCTGACCAATCCCTCCGAAATCAGTTAGTTTGTCCAACTCTTTTCTAATGTGTATGGGGTCTTAAAGGGAACCTGTCACTCGATTCATGCTACCCAAACCATGCACAGTTACAGCCAGTTATGCTTGTCACTGAAATGCTATGGCATTGCAGTTAAATTATCATTTGAAGTGCTGGCCTAGGATCAGGAGGAGAGACAAGATGAGTGTAATGCGGTACCTGGCCGGCTTCTCCCCACCCTGCTTCAGGAGATTAACAGGTTTATCCCTATGTACAGTTAGGTCCAGAAATATTTGGACAGTGACACAATTTTCGCGAGTTGGGCTCTGCATGCCACCACATTGGATTTGAAATGAAATCTCTACAACAGAATTCAAGTGCAGATTGTAACGTTTAATTTGAAGGTTTGAACAAAAATATCTGATAGAAATTGTAGGAATTGTACACATTTCTTTACAAACACTCCACATTTTAGGAGGTCAAAAGTAATTGGACAAATAAACCAAACCCAAACAAAATATTTTTATTTTCAATATTTTGTTGCGAATCCTTTGGAGGCAATCACTGCCTTAAGTCTGGAACCCATGGATATCACCAAACGCTGGGTTTCCTCCTTCTTAATGCTTTGCCAGGCCTTTACAGCCGCAGCCTTCAGGTCTTGCTTGTTTGTGGGTCTTTCCGTCTTAAGTCTGGATTTGAGCAAGTGAAATGCATGCTCAATTGGGTTAAGATCTGGTGATTGACTTGGCCATTGCAGAATGTTCCACTTTTTTGCACTCATGAACTCCTGGGTAGCTTTGGCTGTATGCTTGGGGTCATTGTCCATCTGTACTATGAAGCGCCGTCCGATCAACTTTGCGGCATTTGGCTGAATCTGGGCTGAAAGTATATCCCGGTACACTTCAGAATTCATCCGGCTACTCTTGTCTGCTGTTATGTCATCAATAAACACAAGTGACCCAGTGCCATTGAAAGCCATGCATGCCCATGCCATCACGTTGCCTCCACCATGTTTTACAGAGGATGTGGTGTGCCTTGGATCATGTGCCGTTCCCTTTCTTCTCCAAACTTTTTTCTTCCCATCATTCTGGTACAGGTTGATCTTTGTCTCATCTGTCCATAGAATACTTTTCCAGAACTGAGCTGGCTTCATGAGGTGTTTTTCAGCAAATTTAACTCTGGCCTGTCTATTTTTGGAATTGATGAATGGTTTGCATCTAGATGTGAACCCTTTGTATTTACTTTCATGGAGTCTTCTCTTTACAGTTGACTTAGAGACAGATACACCTACTTCACTGAGAGTGTTCTGGACTTCAGTTGATGTTGTGAACGGGTTCTTCACCAAAGATAGTATGCGGCGATCATCCACCACTGTTGTCATCCGTGGACGCCCAGGCCTTTTTGAGTTCCCAAGCTCACCAGTCAATTCCTTTTTTCTCAGAATGTACCCGACTGTTGATTTTGCTACTCCAAGCATGTCTGCTGTCACTCTGATGGATTTTTTCTTTTTTTTCAGCCTCAGGATGTTCTGCTTCACCTCAATTGAGAGTTCCTTAGACCGCATGTTGTCTGGTCACAGCAACAGCTTCCAAATGCAAAACCACACACCTGTAATCAACCCCAGACCTTTTAACTACTTCATTGATTACAGGTTAATGAGGGAGACGCCTTCAGAGTTAATTGCAGCCCTTAGAGTCCCTTGTCCAATTACTTTTGGTCCCTTGAAAAAGAGGAGGCTATGCATTACAGAGCTATGATTCCTAAACCCTTTCTCCGATTTTGATGTGAAAACTCTCATATTGCAGCTGGGAGTGTGCACTTTCAGCCCATATTATATATATAATTGTATTTCTGAACATGTTTTTGTAAACAGCTAAAATAACAAAACTTGTGTCACTGTCCAAATATTTCTGGACCTAACTGTATATGCAGTGGAGATCCGGGGGATGGCCGGCAGGGCTCCACTCTACTTCACTAGTCTGAACTTGTACATGTATTCTTCCCCAGCTGGGGGCTGCGACACTTAATTGAGTCTTCTGGAGTGGGGCCACCCCACTGCCGGTCATCATCCTAGACGTAGCAGGACAACATATCACACTGAAAGACTCTTTGCAACAAACAACAAAGTTTTTTTTTACTTTCCATCACTTTTTGTTATGTGTACACAAAGTCATAAATTTTGTCACAAATGTACTTTTTTATGGACGCCTCAAACTTGGGCACAAATTTTGCAACATTTTAGGGTAAAAGTGATATGGAGCAATAGCTCGATCAAGAGGATAGGTCAAGGGAGGACTTTTTGAGGATGGGTGTGATCGAGGCATGTCTAAAGCATGACGGGAATATACCATTTGTAAGTGACAGGTATATAACACACTTATAAAATACAATAGTACAGTACAACACTCAGTAGGGATGGGAGGCAACTCGACCACCTCCTACATATACACATGGAAGAGTGTTGGGCCACTGAGAATCCTGCTGGGGACCACATAGGACTCATTTTGTCTGATCTTATGGTCCTGCCTGCTGTTTAAACTATGCATTTTAGAGAAATGGGGTACAGTCAGGCTTTGATTCATGCTGTCTGTGGTTTGGTCACCATAGATCACATGATGGGTTCCTTTTAAGAACGTGGAATTCTATGCCTAATTAGGGACAGACCTGGGTGACATGGTTGTTCAAGGGTTAGCATTATTGTCTCGCAGATCTGGTCCTCAATTTTAATGTTAACAATCTCTCTATAGCGCTATGGAATATGTTATTGCTATCACAATTAACTTTTGATCTACTGCCAGGTCCTACTCCAGGTTTTTGTGATCCCTAGCGATAGAGTCTCAGTGGGCCCCATGCACACACATACACAGATACGCACACATATGTGACGCCCTGGACTAGTCAGGTCGTCCCAGGTAGTCACACACACATCACCCCCCTCCCCGATTAGGTGACAGCAGCCAACCTAGAAACCCTTGTCACCACCCTCCAGGTTTGATGTCCACACCAGGGGGGGTGGAGCCAGGCGGTTGGCTCCGCCCACCGAGGAGTTCACAGGCCTGGAGGTGGGAGAACAAAGACACAAGTTGTAGTGCAGAGTAGAGAGAAATCAAATTCAGGGGCAGACCTGTGTCCAGGCCTGCCAACAGACTACTCCGGTGGCTGGGTGGAGCCCAGTCACCTTTGGCAAGGAGGCAGACGGTGGTGGCCGTCTGCAGCAGCTGGGATTACAGCCGGTGGAACCGTAGGGACCGGGGTCGGGCGGTGGCCCGACGGTACCGAACCGGGGAACCGATTGGAAACTGGAGCACCAGGAGGGGTACTCAGACCCAGTATAAAGCCCTGAGTCGACAGGGCCGAGTCAAATCAACTGATTGAGGACTGGACTTTAGGACCTATCCCACACAAGACCCGTTAGAAGACAACAGCCCAACCATACAGGGTAAAGCCACCGCCAAGTTATAGAGACCCAAAGGGCCAGTGTCTGCGGGCAAACGGGCTCCTACGGCATATACAAGTCGGGGAGCGGACTACCATTGCTTAGGCATAGGAGTCAAAACATTCTTACAAAGAGGTGCAGGAGAAAGGCGGAAACCACCAACCTATTCTGGGAGAAGCTGCAGCCGGCTGTGGGCCCCGTTCATCACCCCGTTTGGTTTACCAGAGACTCCAGTGTATTGTATCATAGTGAGTACACCAGTGCCTTCGGGCCGCGCACCGCGCCGCACAGCATCAGCACACAGCACGCACCCGCTCCCACACCTCAGCACCTCCCTCGGGCCCCCGGGACCATCGCTCCCCTACCCACGAAGGGGTCAACACCAAGCTGCGCAACACCATCCCCGGGAGGCCTAGTTAACGGCAGCAGTGGTGTCCATCCCTTCACCACAACCCGTGGGTGGCGTCACAAACTTACATCACAAACCAAACCACCGCGGCCCCGGCCGTGGAGCTCCCCCGTCAAGTCTCTGCGTGTAGCGCCAACTCCCTTGCAGAGCGACATGACCCCCGGGTCCGTGAGAGGCTCGAGCCACCACCCACTGTGCAAGCACGGATCCGAGCGGCTCGGCGGTCGCAGCCGAGCCCGCGGGGCGGTACACATACAGGAATACATACATATACATATTTAAAGACAATTTCCCAAAAATACATCTAAATAGATATAAATCTACACACAGTCATATACACTGACATACATAGATACACACATCATACATGCACACACACAGACGCATTAGAGATATTTTTAATATTTGGAATCCGGCAGCAGCCTGACAAACAACTCTGGGGGGTAAACAGCACGGGGTGGTGGGACATATAGCTCTGGGGGGTAAACAACACTGGGGTGGGGGCACACACAGCTCTGGGAGTATACAGCACTGGGCTGGTGGACATACAGCTCTGGTGGGTATATAGCACTGGGGTGGGGGGACATACAGTTTTGGGGGTATACAGCACTAGGGTGGGGGGACATACAGCTCTCAGGAGTATAAAGCACCGGAGTAGCGGGACATATAGCACTGGTTTCAGAGGACATACAATTCTGGGTGGGTATATAGCACTGGGGTTAGGGGACAAATTTCTTGGTGTGTATACAGCACTAGGGTGTGAAAGATACAGCTCTGGGGGGAATACAGCCCTGGGGTCAGGGGACATACAGCTCTGGGGGGTTATACAGCACTGGGTCAGGGGACATACAGCTCTAAGGGGTTATACAGCACTGGGGTGAGGGGATCTACAGCTCTGGGTGTATACAGCACTGGGATTTGTGGCCATACCGCTCTGGTGGGTATACAGCACTGGAGTGGGGAACATAGCCACTGGACAAGCCAGGACGTCACAGGTACTACAACAACACACCCCACACCCCGGTTAGGCACATCAGTCACACACACAAATCCTTGTTGCCTCCCTCCAGGGGCTGATGTCCACACCAGGTGGGGCGGAGCCAGGCGGTTGGCCCCACCCATCGAGGAGTTCACAGTCCTGGAGGCGGGAAATGGGTTCAGGGCAGAACAGTTTGAGAGTTTAAGGAAAAGGTAGTGGAGCAGACTGACCGCGTCCGGGTACGTGGCCCGGGCACAAACAGTAAGGTTGGCAGACGGTGGTGACCGTCTGCAGGCGAGGTCGATTGACGCACAACTGTAAGGACCGGGGACGGGCAGTGGCCCGCCGGTACTGGACCGGGGAGCGAAGAGAAGCCAGCACCATTCGGCAGGGCCTACGGACCCCGACCAGGCTTGGAGTCGCCGTTAAACTGGTCAAATCCGTCAGCGACGGGAACCTCCGGGGTTTCCCAGTAGCAAAGACCCGACTGAAGGCAACCGCTCAACCGTGAAGGGAAATACAGCTACCGCCACAGCTAGAGTTCCCAGGGCCAGAGCCTGTGGGCATAAAGGGGCTCCTCTGGCAAATACACCGCTGGGGAGCGGGTTACCAGTGGGAAGCCATCGGAGCCGACAACACAACACAGGTGCAGGGGGAGACAGTCACCGCCAACCTACCGGGATTGACCATCGCAGCCGGCTGCGGGACCCGTCCATCCAGCCATTTGTTTTACCAGAGATCCAGTCTACATCATTGGCTGAGTGAGTACCATCGTGCCATCTGGTACTGCGCTGCCCCCGCGACCCTGCACCTCGCCAAACCCCGCTATCAACCTTCCAGTCACCATCATCGGGCCCCGGGACCACCAAATCCCCCTACCCACGGAGGGGAGAGAAAACATCTCGGCTGCTCCCTGTCATCGCTCCCGGGATCCCCGTCCAGAGCAGCGGTGGTGTCCCAACCTCACCACAACCGTGGGTGGCGTCATGGATAACATCCCCAAACCCAAACCATCCCCTTTCACTCACGGGCGAGGAGCACCGCTCGAGTTCCCGGATCCGGCCCACCGCTCGAGCCACCGAGCAGCAGCAACAGAAGCAACAGCAGCAGCAGCGCCGGACCCGAGCGTTGGCGAGCGCAGCGCCCCGCCGCCCGCGACACATACATCTCTGGGAAGTATACAGCACTGGGGTTTGGGAACAGACAGTTCTGGGTGGTAGACAGCACTGGGGTCAGGGGACAGACACTTCTGGGTGGTATACAGCACTAGGGTCAGGGGACAGATAGTTCTGGGGGTATACAACACTGGGGTCAGGGGACAGACAGTTCTAGGGGTATACAGTACTGGAGGGGACATACAGCTCCGGGGGTATACAGCACTGGGCTCAGGGAACAGACAGTTCTTGGGGGTACACAGCGCTGGGGTCAGGAGACAGACAGTTCTGGGAGTATACAGCACTGGGGTGGGGGGGCATAAAGCTCAGCGGCATGTTGCTGCTTCAGCTGCTCTCCTCATCTGTGGGACGATAGCACACTGCACACTAGCTCCCGCCACAAATTAACTTTAATGCACTCAGCACTGAATGATGCGTTCAGGTGAGGATTTAAGGGCCGGCAGCCAGGAAAGTGCTGGCCCGAGCAATGCAGTCCCTGAAACTCGGCTTTGGGGCCGCAGGATACATCACCGTCCCTGACAACGGTAAGTGGGCCCCACCAGTGGTGCAGGGCCCCTGCACTTGCCCGGATGCGTTGGGTATTGACGCCGGCCCTGTCTACTACCGATTATGTTTTTTTCTTTTTGTTGTAGTACTCCTGAGAAAAGAGGAGAGAAATCAGATGGCTGTAATGCTTCACGTGTATCAATGTTCAGCTCATTGGCAGTAACACTGCAACAAGATGCCTCTGTGAAATGGAAAGTATTAGGTATTATTATTGCCTGTTTACCTTGGTACACAACTTTACCATCTGCATACTGCGGTTCAATAAACCAGGAATATGTTGCTAGACGACAGCTTTGAGAAACTATGTATAGACATCGGTAAACTTATATTACATACCAGAGAGCGAGCCTTGAGCACTTCTCAGACTATTCTAAATATGGCATCAGTCTCTGATAGGGGATGTGAGGTTCTCCAGAGAAATGGATTTTTATGGTTCCCATTGTTCTGTCCCCACTTAAAGGCGATGGAAGGTGCGTAGTTGTGAGAGGTTGTGAGAGTCTTACCTTCGTTTTTCCTATAGGTGGGGCAGACAGGACCTTGAGCACTCCAGAGTGAAAACATGCACAAGCTGAGATGAAACAATGGTGGTTTATTTTCTCCAAAGGTCAGGACATGCAGAGTGCAGTAATCCAAGTACCTGGCATTGAAATCTCGAGTGATGCTTGCCTCTGTAGCTACTACGTGTGGTCAGAAGACTTTGCTCCTAGTAGCTCAAGTAAGGGATGTTGCTCTCACAAAAGCTCTGACTGGAATGACAAGCCAGGAAGTGATGCAAGAGGGTCATCAGACACTCCCATGGGCTGAGCAAAAGAAACAGAGGAGCTGAAAAGTCTGACCAGTAGATGGCAGCAGAGACAGGCATGAAAAACATTAAATAACAGTTTTAACTAAGACAAATAGAACAGCACACTCCCCGTCTGAAATTCACTTTGGGGATTTCACTATTGAGTCCATAATACAACCTGAAAGGAAAGGCATGTTAAATGCAAAAACAAGCTCAATTGAGTCCAAAACAAGAAGGATGGCTCAAAGTTCAGGTCCGGTAGCGTTCATCCTGTAGGGACGCTCTCTATGGGCAAAAGCAGAACAAGTTCGTGGATTGGCCTTGCAAAGGTCTTCGTCTCACCTTTCCTGATGACCTTTAGCTCCACCTTCCGAACATTGCCGTCCTGACTAGGCAGTATCCTAGTAATTAGTCCCATAGGCCAGTCAGTCCTTTCTGTGGTCTGATCTTTCATGAGGACTAGGTCTCCTTCCTTGAGGTTCGGCTTGGGATGTCGCCACTTCTTTCTTCCCTGAAGAATGGTGAGGTATTCCTTCCTCCATCGGTTCCAGAAGTAGTCAGCCAAGTATTGAACCCGTTTCCAGTGTTTTTGATACGTGTTCGCGTGGGTGAACTCTCCGCTGGGCATTACCACGTTGTCAGTTTTTTGGGTAATGAGAATAGTAGGAGTTAATATGGTTGGTGTTTCTGGATCCATGGTCACCGGCACAAGGGGTCTTGAATTGATAATGGCTGAGACTTCAGCTAAAAGAGTGACTAGAGTCTCATGTGTGAGTCTTGAGGAATTGACGTCCATTAGCATGGAGTTCAAGATGTTGCGTGAAATCCCGATCATCCTCTCCCAGGAACCTCCCATGTGAGAACTGTGAGGGGGATTGAAGATCCAGGTGCAACCTTTCTCTGCCAGCTGATCTTGGATAGGTTTGGTGTCGATGTTCAGTTCTCTACATGCACCGACGAAGTTGCTTCCACGGTCAGACCTCAGCTGTTTCACTGGTCCTCTGATGGCAAGGAACCTTCTCAAGGCGTTGATTAGGCTAGAGGTATCCATGGACTCTAACACCTCAATGTGAACGGCTCGAACACTCATGCAGGTGAATAACACAGCCCACCGCTTGCTGTTTGCTTGGCCTCCGCGAGTTCTGCGTGTGGACACCATCCATGGTCCGAAAACGTCTAGGCCCACGTAGGTGAAAGGTGGCTCTGTGGAAAGTCTGTCTGTAGGCAAGTCAGCCATTTGCTGGTATAGTTGTTTTCCTCTCGCTTTACGACAGTGCACACAATCGTGTAGTATTTGTGCTACACGTCTCTTCATTCCAATAATCCAGAGGCCTGCAGACCGTAAAGCACCTTCTGTAATTTGCCTGCCTTGGTGTTCAGTCTTTTCATGGTGGTGTCGGATCAGCAAGACTGTAACATGGTGTTTGTTGGGAATGATGAGAGGATTTTGTTCTGCAACTCCAAGATGAGCCTGATTTAAACGACCACCAACTCTCAGTAAGCCGAAACTGTCAATGACTGGGTTTAAATTGGCGAGAGGACTTCTTAATGGAATCTGCTGTTTGTTGTATAAACACTTCCATTCTATGGCGAATTCACTCTGTTGGAGGTGGCGTATTATGAGGGACTCGCTATGGGAGATGTCCTCAGCAGAAAGGGCTTTGTGGCAGACATGCCAGCGATGACAGTCTTTGGTTTTAAGGTCAGTACGACAGCATCCGGCGATATGCACTAACCTAGCGACAGTCCTGACGAGCCTCATCCAGCTGGAGAAACGTTCAAAACGTTGGCAACCGAGGTTGGAAGTTTTTTCTGCACTGGTGGCCAGGGTATTGACTTCAGCTCGGACATCTGGATCGTTGTCTGGATCTAGGATGCTGAAGGCTTCCTGGACACCTTCTTCTGACTGTCTCAGCAGGAACTCTGGACCCGTAAGCCAAGAAGAGTTAGCAAAAGAACTTATAGACATAGGTCTAGTTGCGTGATCTGCTGGATTCAGTTCAGATGGTACATAACGCCATTGTTCTGGTTTGGAGGATCTCCTGATCCTTTCAATGCGGTTACTGACGTACACATAAAATCGTCTTGATTGATTGTAGATGTAACCTAAAACGACCTTACTGTCAGTGTAGTATTGGACCTCATCTATTTCGACACACAGTTCTTGTCGTATGAAGTCGGCAATTTCCACTGCCAAAACGGTGCCACAGAGTTCCAGTCTGGGAATGGTATGGTCGGGCTTCGGGGCCAGCTTCGCCTTGCCAAATACAAATCCAACGTAGTTTTGTCCGTTGGGGTCTGTCACTTTCAGGTATGCAACTGCTGCTATAGCTTCTGTGGAGGAGTCTGAGAAGATGTGCAGTTCCTTCTTTATGCTAGAGGTGAGGGAGATTTTGAGATAACATCTTGAGATGTGGATGTTGTTCAACCCACACAACGACTGTTTCCAAGCTTCCCATTTTTGCTGTTTGTCAGAAGGGAGTGGGGTATCCCAGTCCTTGACGGTTTCAGAGAATTGTCTCAGCAAGGATTTGCCTTGTATAGTGATAGGCGCCACAAATCCCAGTGGGTCGAACAAGCTGTTCACTATAGAGAGGACACCACGTTTTGTGAATGGCTTGTCTGAGCAACTTACTTGAAATCCGAAGGAGTCGGCTGCAAGATCCCATCTGATGCCCAGGCTCCTCTGCACGGGTGGACTGTCTAGCCCCAAGTCAATGTCCTTGAATCCAGGGGCGTGATCACCCGACTCAAAGGCTCTCATTACGGTCAAGCTATTGGAAGCAATTTTGTGTAACCTGAGTTTTGCCTGGGACAGCATGCCTTGAGTCCTTTTGAGCAAATCAATGGCTTCTTCCTCGGTGGGTAGTGATTTGAGCCCATCGTCTACATAAAAGTCTTTCTCAACAAAGCCTCTGGCATCTGTTCCATACTCGGACTCTCCCTCTAATGCGGTTCTCCGGAGACCATAGGTTGCAACTGCGGGTGAAGGGCTGTTTCCAAACACGTGGACCCTCATACGATATTCCACCATCTCTTTATTGGTGTCATTATCCTTGTACCACAGAAATCTGAGGAAGTTCCGGTGGTCCTCTCTGACTAGGAAACAGTGGAACATCTGTTCAATATCGGCAGTGATGGCGACAAGCTCTTTTCTGAACCTCAGCAATACTCCTACCAAGTTGTTTGTTAGGTTAGGACCTGTGAGGAGAACATCGTTAAGGGATACACCTTCATGTTTGGCGCTGGAGTCGAAGACAACCCTGATTTGATTCGGTTTTCGTGGGTGGTATACACCGAATGAAGGCAGATACCAACACTCTTCGTTCTTCTTCAAGAATGGAGCAGGTTCTGCGTGGTTGTTGCGGAATATTTTGTCCATAAAGGCAACAATATGTTCTCTCATTTCAGGTTTGCTGCTCATAGAACGCTGAAGAGAGTTAAATCTGGTCTGAGCTTGAGCTCGGTTGTTTGGGAGTCTTACCCTGGTAGATCGGAAGGGTAATGGAGAGACCCAATGGTTGGTTTTGTCTTTAGAAAACTCACAGTCCATTATTCCGATGAATTCTCTGTCCTCTACTGACAAGGCTACTTTATCGTCGTCCTTGGTTGTGAGAAAGACTGATCTTCCCAAGTTGTCGATATGCAGAGAAGAAGCGATGTCAGGTAGCTGTATTGTGTCTGGAGACTTCTCTTTCACTTCATAGTGATGAGGACATGGCTTTAAGCAGGTTGTGCGCCCATCTCCATGCACATAAGTCTTGAAGGAATCAATTTCTGATCGATCAACGCACACATTTCCTATGACTACCCATCCCAAGTCCAGTCTCTGGGCGTATGGTGCATAGTCAGGCCCATTACACTGCTGTCGCACCTTGTGTACCCTTAGATTGTCTCTGCCGAGCAGGAGTAGAATCTCTGCGTTATTGTCCAGAGGTGGAATAACACTAGCGAGGTGTCTTAGGTGTGGTTGATGAAATGCAGCTTCTGGGGTAGGAATTTCATTCCTGTGGCTGGGTATTTGGTCACATTCAACGAGCGTTGGTAGAGGTATTTCAGTCTTCCCATTGATAGGAGAAGCAATGAATCCCTGGGCTCTTCTGCCGCTAGTCTCAATGTAACCTGAGCAGGTGTTCAAGGTGTAGGGTTCTGATGGTCCATTAATTCCGAAGGCTTCAAAGAATTTGGTTCCTGCTAGGGACCGGTTGCTTTGGTCGTCTATGATGGCATACACCTTCATTGCCTTTTCTGGATGTCCCTCAGGATAAACCTTGATGAGGCATATTCGGGCACAACATTTCTGTGTTTGGCCCTCTCCACATACCTCTGAGCATGAGCAGGAGACGGCTGTGGTGGTGTCAGTCTGATTCTTGGGCTCCCCGCCATGACTTGGAGTGGGAGTGGTGGTGACTGCAGCCGGTGTGTCTCTAGCTAGCTGGGTTGGGTGCATGGCTGAAACGTGTTTTTCACTGTGACATTCCTCACACTTGACAATGGATTTACAGTCCTTGGCCATGTGTTCAAGTGATGCGCAGCATTTGAAACAGATCCCAAGCTCTGTGAGGACTTTCTTGCGCTCCTGTAGGGTTTTAGATCTAAACCCTCTGCACTTGTTCAGTGAATGCGGTTTTTTATGGATGGGACATTCTTGATTGAAAGACTTATCTCGTGATGAGATGGTGTTCTGTTTATCTGTGCGTGCTGCAGGTGATGGTAGCTCAGTCTTCCTGACACTCACAGTGTTCTTAATGTCTCTGCGTTTGTGTATGGCACCTTCATACCTCGATGATGATGATGTTGCAGCTGCCGAAGTGTTGAACTCTAGGAAGTCGAGGCTGGGGTCGTTCCTCATCTGGGCCTGCTCATAAATGAACTTGCAGAACTGAATAAATGGGGGAAAGGTGACGTCATTCATTCTTTTGTACCTTGAGACTGACGTTGCCCATTTCTCCTGCAGACTGTATGGCAGCTTCACCACGATTGGGTACACTCCATGGGCTGTATCCAGGTAGCACAGCCCAGACAGACGAGGGTCTCTTTTGGCGAGCTCCAGCTCCATGAGCAGATCACTTAGGTCTTGAAGCTTGTGGACTTCTTTAAGGTTGATCTTTGGGATGTCCTGCAGTCTCTTGAATAGGGCTTTCTCTATTGCTTCTGCGCTGCCAAAGGTGCGTTCCAGTCTCTGCCATGCAGCAGCGAGACCTGCTTCTGCTTGTCCCACATAGACGGTTCTGAGGCTCTTGATACGGTTTGTAGAGCCTGGGCCCAACCACTTGATCAGGAGGTCGAGCTCCTGTTCCGCAGTGAAGTTGAGATTTGCGATGGCTGCCTTGAAAGTTGCTTTCCAGGCCCTGTAGCTCTCTGCACGATCATCGAATTTCGTGAGACTAGTGTTGATTAGCTCTCTGCTCACCATGAACCTGGCAAACTCAGACATATCTGATTTCTCACCACTTGTTGCCACGACGACTCGTGATGCCCCTGGGGCGTATGGGCTGCCTGGCATGAATGGATGAGATGTTCCCGGGTAAAATGACGTTGCTGCAGGGTTGAGCTGTGGTTTAGCCTCTGTAGATTCTGATGACCGCTGCTTGAGCTGTGGAAGTGGGTCAGGAAACACTTGGTTGCCATCTTGCTGTGGTGGCTGTGTTTGAGAGGGCACCTTTTGGTGACTGTTATTAATTTGCTTGGGTGCTTTAGGTGGCACTGGCACTGGTAGAGGTAAGTTGGAGGTTTCGGTGTTGTCGGCTTGGACGGTACTGCAAACCGGGGTTGCTACAGGTAACTGATTCAGTACATAGTCTCTTGTGCGATCAACTGGATTGTCTGCTTCCAGTGGTGGCGAGTCAGCTGGATCAGGACCTTGGATCAATGCTTGCTCAAGTAGTCTCACTTTAGCTAGCGCAACTTCCTCTTCCATCTGTGACTGAAGAATCTTTATCCGAGCCTCCGCTTCTGCACTTTTGGCTTCTTCCTCTACTTCTCTTTCTGTGAAGGAACGTCTCACCTTGGATTCCTCTGCTCTTATGCGGGCCTCTAGTATCCTGTCGCTCAGGGCTGAGCTTCTTGAGGATGATGACCCGGATGACCGAGAGGAACGTCTAGATGAGGTTGATCGGTGTGATCTGATTTCTTGCTGGTGAGAGATACGGTGTTCGGCCTTGTCTATGGCATCTTGCACCTTGGCATCTCTTTCTTTGTCCACCTCTTCTGCCTTGCTCAGGTCTGAAAGCGCTTCGTCAATTTTAGAGTCTTTTAGAAAGGTAATGTACCTTGTTGACAGTCTCTTGTATCTTTCATGAGCTGTGTTCAGCCGTTCCAGAGCGGCTTGTAAGCATGTGGCATCACCTGATGAGGATTCAAGTCTTGACATGTAATAGGTGACTCGTTCCCACTGTTCTTCCAGGTGTTCACATAGCTCATCTTTCATAGTGTGATAGTTTTCAGTGGCCTTTATCGTGGGTTTGGAAGAGCGCTTCGGTCGGACAACTTGGTCTGCTGAAAGCATGGGCTCTGCCTCCTGGGCTTCATAATGGACAGTATCAGGTTGTATTTGCTCTGTTTCAGCAGTGGGGAACTGTCCGAGGTCTTTTTCGGCCATTTTTATATAAGGTGTACTGTCTCTTTAAGAAACTTGACTTTTGAATAGGGGTCCAAAAATCGTTGTGCAGCTCTGCAAGGACTCCCTGATGAGATTCCCAAGGTGTCTTCAGTAAAACTTGGGGTTCGCAGTGCAGCGGTGTGCAGTAATGGGGTATAATGTACTGCAAGTCTATAGAAGGAGTATAGCAGGAGAGAAACAGCAGGTGCATAAACTGTCCCTTTACAATGCAGCAGAGGTGACACAGGACGTGGCAGATGGGAGAGCTTCCCCTTAGGCTTGTCCAGGCATGCACTGTGCAGGCAGACTAGTGCACAAGGCTTGTTGCTAGGCAGATTACAGGGGAAGTTACAGGGCTCTTAGGGATCTGTAGCCGGGGTATTGAGCTCTTAAGCAGTCTTCTGACTGTTCTGTCCCCACTTAAAGGCGATGGAAGGTGCGTAGTTGTGAGAGGTTGTGAGAATCTTACCTTCGTTTTTCCTATAGGTGGGGCAGACAGGACCTTGAGCACTCCAGAGTGAAAACATGCACAAGCTGAGATGAAACAATGGTGGTTTATTTTCTCCAAAGGTCAGGACATGCAGAGTGCAGTAATCCAAGTACCTGGCATTGAAATCTCGAGTGATGCTTGCCTCTGTAGCTACTACGTGTGGTCAGAAGACTTTGCTCCTAGTAGCTCAAGTAAGGGATGTTGCTCTCACAAAAGCTCTGACTGGAATGACAAGCCAGGATGTGATGCAAGAGGGTCATCAGACACTTCCATGGGCTGGGCAAAAGAAACAGAGGAGCTGAAAAGTCTGACCAGTAGATGGCAGCAGAGACAGGCATGAAAAACATTAAATAACAGTTTTAACTAAGACAAATAGAACAGCACACCCATTCTTCAGCTGCAGAATAACAATGTCCACTTACTTTTTTCAAAATACTGTATGTATAGTGCAATAAAATGATTCAACCCCTCACTGCAAATTTCTATAGGTAGTTGTGGAAAGATATACAAACTCAACAGCTTGCTATTATCTAAAAAGAACAATTAAAATAGTTCATCGCAATTGCTCCAAAATTCAACATAAAAGGCTTTGTTCATTATTGCATTTGCTTCTTTGCTTTCTGACAAGTTTTTGGTGTTTTGGGCCTTTTTATTTTGCTTGCACCTTATTACTTTTTATATTTCTGCCTGTTTTAAGTCACTTTTTTATGTGTACACAAAGTCATACATTTTGTCACAAATGCACTTAAGTCCTCCCTGGAGTAATATAATGTACACCTCAAACTTTGGCACAAATTTTGCAACATTTTAGTGGTACATGCAATGCTTTTCTCATAACAGGTTAAAGACAAAAATAATGGGATTTTTTATTTTGAACAACTGCATTGTTTTGTTTTTTTTATTATATATATTTTTTTGGGGCCCATAAGAAAATGTCAGTGAGTACCACAAGACAAAATAGGGAAAGTGACTTAAAAAACAGCAAGTGACTCTTAATGACTACTGCAGTAGCAAAATTATTCAACCTCTTTATGGTAAGCATCGAATTGGCTGTTATGACCTTCTACAAGGTGATTCATAACCGAACCCCAGTTTCTGGCAAGACATAACCTCTTCTGATCCAAAAGGACAAGAAATGTTGTATATACAGTATGCTTAAAACTATATAAAGTTTGGGGATTCTATTCTGTGGAGCATCTAAATAAAACAGGAAGTTTCTGTCTATGGATTAGCAGTTGGCGGAGTAAGAATAAAGTGTACCGCCCCGCGGGCTCGGCTGCGACCGCCGGGCCGCTCGGATCCGTGCTCGCACTGCGGGTGGTGGCTCGAGCCTCTCACGGACCTGGGGGTCACGTTGCTCTGCAAGGGAGTTGGCGCTACACGCGGGGATTTGGGGGGTTTGGATTTGAGGCGATAGTTCGTGACGCCACCCACGGGTTGTGGTGATTGTAGACACCACCGCTGCGGTGAAGGTGTAGGGGCCCCCGGGACCGGTGTAGTAGCGCAGCTAGGTGTTGACCCCTCCGTGGGTAGGGGATGTTGGTCCCGGGGTCCGGTGGGCCGGGGCCCGGGTGCAGGGTGTAGTGTTGCGGTGCAGCGTGGCGCGGTGCCTGATGGCACTGGTGTACTCACTATGACACAAGACACTGGAGTCACTGGTAAACCAAACGGAGTGATGAACGGGGCTCGCAGCCAGCTGCAGCTTTTCCCAGGTTAGGCTGGTAATGTCCGCTTTTCTCCTGCACTTCTGTATGTGAATCTTGACTCCTGTGTCTAGGCACCGGTAGTCCGCTCCCCGGCGTGTATCTGTCGTAGGAGCCCATTTGCCCGCAGACGAGGGCCCTTTGGATCTCTGGCCCTTGGCGGTGGCACTTATCCGGAATGGTTGGGCTGTTGCCTTCAATCGGGACTTAGGTGGGAATGAACCCCTGAGGTCCAGACTGCAATCAGTTAATTTGACTATGGTGGTGGCTTCTAGCCTAGTTCGGGGTCTGAGTACCCTGCCTGGTGCTCCGGTATCCAGTTGGCTCCCCGGTTCGATTCCGGCGGGCCACTACCCTGTCCCGGTCCCTTACAGTTCCACCGGTTGTCTTCCCGGTCTCCTGCAGGCGGCCACTACCGTCTGCCTCCTTGCCAATGGTGACTGGGCTCCAACCCAGACACTGGAGTAGTCTTTGGCAGGCCTGAACACAGGTCTGCTTCTGGACACAACCTCCCTCCTTCACTGTCACTATCACTCTCTCTACTCCCTTGAACTTGACTCCTAGGTTCCCGCCTCCATGCCTGTGAACTCCTCGGTGGGTGGAGCCAACCACCTGGCTCCACCCCCCCTGGTGTGGACATCAAACCTGGAGGGTGGTGACAAGGCTTTTAGGTTGACTGCTGTTACCTAACTGGGAAAGGGGGATGTGTAGTGTTGTTGTGTCTATCTGGGACGACCTGGATAGTCCAGGGCGTCACAAAAGCATAGAGTGAAAAGAACACCCTGCCTTCGATTAAGCATGGCTGTGGCTCGGTAATGCTCTGGGACTACTTTTGCTTTCTCTGGCACTGGAAACCTGCAGCGTGTGAAGGGTAAGATGGGTTCAAGTATAAAGAAATCCTAGGGGAAGATTTCATGCATTCTTGTGAGGAAGCAGATGCTACAGCATCATTGGACTTTTCCAAAGGCCAATGATCCCAAACATATCTCAAAGTTCACCAAGAATTGGTTTCAGAAGAAGTCTTTGAAGATTCTGTAGTGTCCATCATGATAGCCTCACTTGAACCAAGTAGGAAATCTTTTGTGGGATTTGAGGATGGTGGTTCCTGCATGCAAACACAAGAATATTAGTGAACTGGAGGCCACTGCCTATAAAAAGAGGCTAAGATTCCTCAGAATGCTTCCAGAAGCTGGGGTCTGGCTATACATCATTTGTACAACTTGCCATAACAGCCCAAAGTACTTTACTACTGCTAAAGATGATTGTCATAAGGGGTTGAATAATTCTGAGACTGCAAAATGTTGCTAATAAACCTATTTTGCAATAGGGGTGAATAATTTGAAATTAAATTATATAAAACTATAACAGAATGATTTCTGCCCTATAGTCAACTCTAGGCCTTTGTTCTAGACCCCATTATTATGCTAGATCCAGAGCTCACTAGAGGATCCTTAAAGAGGTTGGCCACTGCTTTTACATTGATGGCCTATCCTTATGATAGATCATCAATGTCTGGTAGGCTGCGGTTCGACACCCAGCACCCAGGTGTTCTCGGTGCAGCAGGTGGCAGAAAATCCTCGGGTCCAGAGATGCCCTGTCAACCAATAGTGGCCGTGACTGCATACTCCACATCACTCTTCTACTGATTTAAATAGGAAACGGATGTGCAGTACTCGGCCACGACTGCTCTCAAAAGATGGGGCAGCTCCAGAACTGAGCATTTATAGCTACCTGTTGCCGCCGCCGTGAACACCTAATCGTTGGGGGTGCCTATTCTAAAACGCAGTATCTAAGCGATCAGGCCACTCTGTATAGTGTAAAAAACACCCTTATTATAATCACCTAGGGGCGGTCCGGTCCTATGGGTGTCGCTGCTCATGGGTCCGGTGCCTCCTCTCTGATCTTTTCTTGCGTATGGGCATTACAGTACTTTGATCTGCCCTCAGCACGGCAGTTCAAAGTGCGCATGCGCAGGACCACAATGCCGGCCTGTGTGGATGACATAGGACGCATCATCCACACGGGGCTAAGAAGAAGAGGACGGCAATTGCAGCAAAGAGGAGGCGCCAGACCCGACAGCAGCGACATCCATAGGACCGCTCTGATTCCTAGGTGATTATAATAAAGGTGTGTTTTACATTATACAGAGCGGCCTGAGCACTTAGATACTGCATTCTAGAATGCTGTATATAAGGGTTCACTGGTGGTGGCTCCTAAGGGAAAAACCTGAAGACAGGTTCCCTTTAAAAGGATTGTCCACTTTCTGTATAATATGTTCAAAACAATGGGTAGATGAATATTTAGAATTTAAAAATGTATAAACATGGATTCATCAAGTTTCACAAAAAATCTGACGATTTGTTATATAAGTTGTTATATTTTTGAGGAAGTTGATGATGCACAAAAGTTTTGAGACTTTTGTTATTTTTCACATCAATATCACCCAGCTCTGCCAAAATGAGCAGAGCGGGGACAATCCAGAATGAAGGCCTGATATCACAACTCATCTAATTCATGATGAGCTGCAGCATACCTTATAACAGAAATCTTTCCGACGAGGTGCTCGGAGGTGTATGTCACTTTTCAGAAGCACCCGATTCGTTAAAAGGCGCTCTTAATGAATGAAGCGCGTCAGACTCCAGCACATTCTGGGGCCCTTACATTAGTAAGTTACTCATACCCCCCACCCACTCCTAATACAGTTCAGGATTCTGAACAATCCTGTGAATCAGCTTATAAAAAACAAAGTTAGTGGCAAGTCTTTGGCTCCAAAATCCGGTCTAAACAGGGTTGTCTTTGGCTGAATCTTTTGAATCTGTTCAACCTTAATATTTTTTTGTAGATGATTGGAAGGATAACCTTTCTAAAGTCATCCCCTACCACCTCGTGCTGTCCATGACTTATTAGCTCCTTTTGCTGATGACATGGTATTAAGTTCCCGACAGACTTGCCTTTCAAGCATCTTGATGAGTTTTTCAGATTTGGAGGCTATAGTTTGGCCAATTATAAATCATTGATATTTACCCTTGGCATCTTCTCTTCAGCGTATGTATGTTCACATTTCTTCTCCTCTGATATGAAGACAGATAATAAAATATTGTATCTTTTTTTTTAATACATTTAATTTTTATTGTAGGTTTTGCATAACACAAATAACACAATGGAACATCTTAATATCTAGCACGTAGATTGGAGAAATACAGGAGTGGGTGAGGAAGGAAAAAGAGAAAAAAGATGAAACATTCTATTTCTTTTTTCTCCCCTCCATCCTTCTGTCATGGATTTTAAAAGTAAACACACCAACCTCATAAGGTATTAAAGATTTATTAAATAATGTATGCAATTTGTATTGTGAAATCTGTAGCACATCCTCTAACTTAGAATTTCCTGATAAGATGTTTGAAAAGCCATCTGTCACGGGGTCCTTCTCTGATATCACACAATCAACAGAGCGAGAGATGGTTGAACAATCAAAAAAAAACATTTATTCCAAGCAAAAAAAAAAAGGTCAATAACATACAGAAGGTCAATAACCTAATCCACCACACATAGGGTAAAATAGTCCAGTAATGGCATAAAAGTCCCGGGGATGAATCACAATCTTAAAGCGGTCCTTTTCCAGAGAAATAAGGGTTTCTCACAGTCTCTCTGGGTTGTCAGATTTTCCTTCAGAGGATCAATCTTGCTTCTTCTCTCTTGTCTTTCTCACCCTGAATGACTAATCTCCCAGGTAAGTAGAGCGTTTAAGTGGATCTCAGGCTCCCCCTCCCCCAGACCTAGGGACAGAAACACTAACGGGGTGATTACCTACAGACAATACAATGTACACACAAGCAATACAGAGAATGGACAGTGAACCACATCTAAAATACGAACCTACACAACATGATACACAACCCCCCATATTCCATCATCACACTATCTAAATCTCTAAAAAATTATTTTCTAGGAATGAAAAGAAGCTGATGGTGACAAAATCAAAACCTTAACATTTAAGAGTTGAGCCTATAAAGACCCCATTATGACCCCACGCTATAGGATATGGATGACACTTTAGTAAAATTGTTATACATTGTAATAAAGATTAAAAATAAAATACAATGAGGTTAGAAAGGTACAAATGTATCCTTACTTCACAACACTTAAAGTTATAGTATACAGCAGGCTTGGACTGGCCCACAGGAGAACAGGAGAATCCTCTGGTGGGCCCTTTTGTAGTAGTAAGTCCCTTACTCCCCAAACATGATCAGTATTTGGCATAATACACTTTCACAATGTACAAAGGCAGCATTTCATTATTCATTTTACAAACTACCCAGTATATTATTATATAGAAGCATAGGTATTTGCATATAGTTAACACATAGTTGACCAGTGGCCCCCAGAGTCAATATTACTGGTGGGCCTCTGCAGCCCCAGTCTGACATTGGTATACAGATGACATATTACTCACAAATTACACTGCATATAACATCTGATACCTGTCACATACTGTGGCGTACAACATACTCTAAAGTACAGAATAATATATGATGGTATATATTATACTATAACTACAGATCAGACATCATACAAGTCACAAATTATCCTGTATATAATACATGATGTCTTGTAGTTGGGTGCAGGATCAGTCCAGTGCCAAATTCTGTATTGTCAGGAGTGCAGTCACTCGGCTGAGAATCAGTCTGATTTAAAGTACAGCAGCAGCTGGAACTTTTATGCAGGATAGGGTCACTCTGAAGACGAAGAGCTCGCATAGACAGCGCGAACAGATCTGCATGAAAGATCCAGCTGCTGCTTTTACTCACACAGAATCTGAGTGACCCTGACCACTACAATACGCACTGGAATTCTGCACTGGATTGATTCAGGGATGGAAGGTATCCTGTCACTTCACCTCCTCATTCTACAACCAATAGACGTGTCCTCCTTAGCACACTACTGAGCCAACAATCCTGCTACATCCCCTTGTGCTTACACAAGTACCTCCTAACGTTGAACCGATCCGCTACAAGAAACTGGTTCCCTCCTTTGAACAAATGGAGCCAGCACCCCAGTAAAAACCATCTTCAATTTCTGAATGGCTATTTCTTACTTGGGGTAAAATAACAGTATTCAGTAGAAGGTAGAGCGTGTTGTGATGGGTCAGTTTGTGCACAATCATCCGAGGCAAGTATAGACATGGATTACCAAGGGTGATCCCTGATACACCGATGACCAGGTCAGACTGGTGGAATGATATCAGGTGGTAGAGGGTTTCTTGGGAAGGCAACTGAACTTACCCTTCCTGTGCTGGGCTTTCCAACAGGGAGCAGATACCAAAATGGAAGCTGAGCCCATGGACTGCAGCGTGAGTTGCACTACTCATATTACACCTATCCGGCCTGCAGAGTGGACTGTGAACCCGGCCGCAGGCATGTCCTGTGATGATAAATAGCATACTGGTGACAGGGCTCTTGGATTCACTCTCACACTGGTTGATACCTGGGAAATTGGTGGGCATCCGCTGTATCCATGGGGATGCCAACAAACATACTGGGGGACTCTGTGGGGAATTTTGAGACTGCTCAAATGAGGGACCTTACACTAAAAGGGGAATTTGACAATGCTACTGTTCTAAACCGGGTTGCTCAACGAATGTGGACTTGTTATTTTGGGTTACCCAGCTGAGGGGTGACATAGTAGAACAACTGCTGGTATCAAGACCCTATCAGTGATGGGTCTTAAGCCTGCTTTACATGGTACGATCTATCGTGCAATTTCGCGATCGATCGTACCCGCCCCCGTCGTTTGTGTGTCACGGGCAATTAGTTGCCTGTGGCGCACAAAGTCATTAACCCCCGTCACACGCACTTACCTGCTGTGCGACGTCGCTATTGGCGGCAAACATTTTCTTCCTGAAGGGGGAGGGTCGTTCGGCGTCACAGCGACGTCACACAGCGGCCGGCCAATAGAAGTGGAGGGGCGGAGATGAGCGGGACGTAAACATCCCGCCCACCTCCTTCCTTCCGCATAGCCGGCGGGTCCTGCGGGACGGAGGTAAGCTGCTGTTCATCGTTCCCGGGGTGTCACACGGAGCATCGTGTGCTATCCCAGGAGCGATGAGCAACCGGCGCCATTTTAATTAAACGAGATTATGAAACCGAGCGACGAGTACATGACTCACGATTTGTGAGCGATACTGCGTCGCTCGGAGGTGTCACACAGCCCGACGTCGCAAGCGATGACGGATGTGCGTCACAAAAACCGTGACCCCGACGATCTATCGCACGATAGATCGTCTCGTGTAAAGCACCCTTTAGACATGGCCAATTTTAATGTTTTGGGTAGACACCTGGGCATAGATAAAACCCAAGAGTGGATACATTGGAGGTTCTACTGGCTCAGATATCACCATGAGATTTGGAACTTTTGACAGTCCTGTCCCACCTGCCAGCTAACCGCTCCAGTTTCTCACTTCTGCAGTCCCCTAGTACCTCTACCCGTCATAGAGGTCCCCTTTGACCAAACTGCAATGGATTTAGTGAGACCCCTAGTCAAGTCTGCATGGGGGCATCAGCATAGGACTATGCGACATGGTATCTGGAGGCAGTACTACTAAGGAACTCTTCTGCTAGAGTGCCTGAGAGTTGGTCCATATCTTCTCTAGGACGGGACTGCCAATTGAGAGGCTGATGGACCAAGGGACACCATTTATGTCCAAAGTGATTCAGGAATTGTGAAAAGCCCTCCAGATCACAACTGAAGACATCGGTGTATCATCCACAGACAGACGGGCTAGTAGAATGGTTCGTAGAGAGGCTCAACGAAACCTCCAATGCCCTGCTCAGGAAGGATTTTCTACTTCCATATCTGATGTGCCCCATTAGAGAAGTTCCCTAGCCTCTACCGTGTTTTTTTCTGTTAAAACATCTTTATAACCGACATCCTCGAGGTCTCCTAGACATAGCGAAGGAGACCTGGGAAGCCAAGGTTATGCCCTATAATAGCTTTATCAAATATGTGGTACAGATGAAGGGGAGCCAATACCAATACCTCACCGCAACCCACGGGTGGCGTCACCGACACATCAATCCCCTGTAAATACTCCCTTGCTACGATTGTGAGGATGGATGCAGTAATGAACGCAGTAAGCCGCAGTAATAAACCTGGATCCGAGGATCCGAGCAGCCCCTGCAGCGGCAGCGGTCCCCGTCCGCAACAACCCCAATGCCTTCTGCTGGCCAGGACCAGATGTTAACTCATTCAAGAAGAGATTCAACCAGTTCTTTAAAAGCAACACTGATTTACTTGACAGTCCTTTGATGACAACTATGTTCATGAGATAGCGGTTACACAACTTCTTGTATGTTTCAGTAACACAAAGCACCATTAGACACACCTTCATCACTTCCACCTGGGTTGTTCCTGTCTTCACAAGTCTTGCTCTGTTCAGCACAACCCAATGTAGCACTACAGTACAGATCAAGAAAGTCATTCTGTCTTCTTATAGTTCCACATCCTTGTAGTGGAGTGGGTTTGCCAATATTGCCAGTCTCAAGCTCAAAGCTCTTTGATGCTCAGAGAACTTCCACCCAGGACACTCACTTTGGCCCACGGACCATATCGTCTTGGCCTGTTAGTTTCAATGAGCCGTAAGATACTTGGGGCCTTGTTGCTAGGTGTTCTCTCTTTAGACCCTCCTTCTTGGGTCTCTCAGTTCTCTGGTCAGTTCTTGAACCTAATGCTGTCGTCCACTGTGTGTCTCAGTCAATTCCTTAGGAGCATGCTATCTCTGCCTGGTCTCCTTTCTCTTGTTATATCTCCTTTATCTTGTCACCCACTGCATGCAGCCATGATGACCATTCAGATCATAGGTCTGTTTCTGGCACAAGGTCGGACCTATCTGACCTTCTAACAGGAAACTGTTTCTTTCCCTGCCTGCATGCTAACCCTCTTACTATGGGTTAGTTTCAACCATTAACTATTTCTTGCCCTACATCACATCACAATTTACAAGGCACATTACATCCACAATGACAAGAGGCATTGTTCACATTATAACAATGTGATTGATGTCTTTAGGGGGGAAAACACGACAACCAGTCCGCATCCTTACACTTCTCTTTTGATTGATTTCTGCAATATGGATGCCAGATTACTACTATTGATCCCTGCTTTTGAAGAACTTTACACATAGGTAATTCTCATGTGAGCCTCTTGTATTGTGTTAAAATCTTAAGTGAAAGACTTTCTTTTCTAGGAAGCAGCAGTGTTTGTTTTCTTCATCAATTGTAGATGACTGGTATTTAACCCGATGACTCTAATTGCAGTCAAGTAATACAAGATGGGTACAGCTATGTAGCTTGCCCCCGTAACACCCACACACAGGTTTGAAATATATTTGGCACCTGACTTGTGCAGAAGTTTTCTGCATGTTAGCCGAGAGCAGTAGTCTCCAACCAGCAGCTCTAGTCTCTTGCTAAGCCTCCCAACATACCTCACTCAGGAGGAACATTTTTCTGGGATTCAGACAGAACTTCTAAGTGTGTGACTGAAACATGATGGGAACCTGACCTTAGCAATAATTCACCTTTAATTTTACAGCCCCCTTGCATGGGCTGTGAGGTTAATGCTTTCATTGGCACACCATGAGATTTACACAGCCACCTGTCATTCTCCACCCTAGCAAGACAGGCAGACGTTTTATTGCCTTAGATGCAAGAACATTTCACCAGATATTAAAATATATCCATCAGTGACCTTTATCATTTATAGAACAGTAACGTTATAACCTAGAAAGCTTCCATCAAATATTTTGTTAATCCCAGGCATACAGAGAATGTAAGGTTATGTGCCATGGAGTTTTTCAAGGTGGTCAAAAATATAGGCCTTAAGTTATCAAGAATGGCATTGTTCACGCCGGTCTTGATGAGGGGTTTGCAGGAATCATATGCTTCACTTCATGAATCAGGATCATCTGTTGAGTGGCATGTCCCTCTGTGTGCCCCTCGCTACAAATCCTACTTCGGACCCTGCTGGAGTAACATATAAGGTGTAGTGGCGGTCGCCATGTCCCCGTCCAGCCCTAGCTCTTCCACTTTGTCGGAGTTGGCCACAAATGGAGCCAGAATGCCAAAAGTCACAAAATTTAAGCACAGCCTCAAGTTGCACCAAACTCTTGTGACTTTTTAAAGTTTTTACACCAAAATAATGACAAAAATATAGGCCCCCAAGTTATCAAGAATGGCATTGTTCACGCCGGTCTTGATGAGGGGTTTACAGGAATCATATGCTTCACTTCATGAATCAGGATCATCTGTTGAGTGGCATGTCCCTCTGTGTGCCCCTCGCTACAAATCCTACTTCGGATCCTGCTGGAGTAACATATAAGGTATAGTGGCAGTCGCCATGTCCCCGTCCAGCCCTAGCTCTTCCACTTTGTCGGAGTTGGCCACAAATGGAGCCAGAATGCCAAAAGTCACAAACTTTAAGCACAGCCTCAAGTTGCACCAAACTCTTGTGACTTTTTAAAGCTTTTACACCAAAATAATGACATAAAGGCTTTGATGAATTAGGCCCAAAGACTTTTCTAATGGAAACCGCTTCAGTAAACTACTGCTTTGGAGGATTTTTTCATTTCGTCGTGCAGTTTTGAAGATATTTTTATGTGTTTTAGGAGAGGTTTTTCCCTGGAATAGATTTTTTTGCAGTCTTCTGATTGGAAAATGTTTAGTTTTGGAGCATTTTCCCCTCAGAAGACTCTTCAAAGAAGTGCCATGCCCACCTGACGTTTTCCAAAACCTGAAACAGAAGAAAAACCTGCAATAGACTGATCATATAGGAATAGCGAAGTCATTTTATAATAGAAACGAAAAGGAAAAGCCATCCAAACGTTTCTTAAGTGATTTTATTTTAGGCATCTTGTGGATTGGACCCTTCCAAAAGACTGCTCAAAAGACTCTTTGTAGTAAATGCCTTCGTTAAACTTGGACCAAAGTATCCTCTTCTATTAATTGTGTAGAATATACTCATTGAAAAAATAAGTACCTGAAAAATACAAAGACGTTTCTGCAGAATGTGTGACATTGGGTTAAATGTTTCAAAGAACGTTTCGGAAACTTTAGATATTATGTAGAATTAGTGGTGTCCAGCCATGAAATTTACAATAACATGAACTGGTTTCTTTTTCCATTAATTGCTTATTGCACTGTTTTGTGAACTGAGCAACTTGTTCTATGAGTCAGTAGTGAACGCAAGAAATAAATATTATACTTTTTAGAAGGTAGTGATTTACCTGATAATATTAATAGACACGTGGTACTGAAGCTTGTCAAAAAAACGAAGTGGAGGCAAAAAACAACAGATATTGTCTTTGGAACTTCTATTGGGGCTGCCAGGTATGAATTGGCCCTGTGTCACAGCCAATTGGTAAGGAAAATAGGATATAGAAACAACAATACTGCGCCACCTAATTACACATAGAACTGGAATACATATATGTGAGTAACAACAACCTAATATGTAAATTAGAAGGGCATCCACGTGTATGTAAAGGTACCTGTAGGGTAAAAGGTATTGGCAAATTGCACACACATCTTGTACTGTGTGGAATCTGCCTTTACCTTTTACCCTACAGGTACCCTTTAAATACATGTGGAAGCCCTTCTCATTTACATGCTAGGTTGCTCACATGTGTATTCTAGTTCTATGTGTATTTAGGTGGTGATTTACCTGATGCCACATTTAAGTTGGCATTGGGTAGCTAGGAATATTGGTATGAAGCTATCCCGTCTGTTCTTGCTCTTTTGTCATTGCCCTGATGTGAGATGCCAGTCTATTTGCCTACAAGTTCCTTGACATAGATTGTACTGTTACGAGTCACGTTTGCAGCTGCTCCTATTTCTAATCTATTGCCTGGTGGAAGGGGCTGAGGGTCATCCGATACTTATTCTTCTCAGCCCTTGTCATAAATCCGGGGGCTCCAGCTCTGTCAGGGGGAGGGCATGCTTATAGAGAGGGGGCTGGCAAGTACTGGAAATTCCCTTTAACTATTTCCAGTGAGAAGAGTACCATGTGTTCATACTTGTCACTGACCCCTCCCTTTTTACCTGGCCTTTTATTTTTGTGTTGGCCCCCCTTCCTATGACACAAGCTAAATTTGGTGAAATGCTTGTCCCTCCAATCAGGGGTTAGCTGGCATAGGATTGGAAGTGGGGGGGTGTAGTTGTTAGTGGCATCCAATCAGGGCAGAAGTGGGAGCAGGTGTGTGAATGGGCACAGTACAAATTAGAGGCAACTCTTTAGGAGAAAGCTTTGAGTGTCTGTATTGAGGAGCTAGCAGACACCTCCTGGCTGTTCATCCTCTTCGTAGGCGTTAAGGTGACCCACCAAGATGGTAAGTGAGCAGAGACCTTTGGATTATGCCTATGCGAAAGTAATGCAGGAGCAATGCAGGGTGACTTTTACTGTTTACAAAAATGGCAGCGGTGTCCACAGTAACACGCCATGTAATGAATAGTACACATGGGCTCAGCCATTAGTCATTGCTGAAATAACTCTCGTCATCAAGAACGGTCTCGCTGTCGTGAGAGTTGGAAGTCAATAGTCACCTATTACGTGGGCTCTGACTGAAGACTGTATCTCTATCATTCTTCATATAGATTGAATATGGTAGAACCTTCTCCCATGTGTGGATATTTTTGGAGGAAAATGTAGTCACTGGTGATTTTCTATACGGCTGACCTTTACAGATGAGCAACTGTGTCTCAGATGGAAATTATTTTCTGACTAATAGAGCTGTGACTTGAGCTCCTAGTCTTCAGTAGAGCAAGGTTATTGATCTTGGAAGGATTTGATTTATCTAGTGTCAGGATGTCTTTCAACGCCTTCGTTCAGATATTCCGGGCATAGGATGTATGGATGTTTTCCATAAGACTATACATACAATAATTAGATGCCTCTCTGCTATCTGAATTGTCGGCTCTGCATATTAGTGAAAATACCAATAGGCAAAGAGCTTAACTGTTTTGCACAGCATTTGATACGTTAACTTGGGTGTACGTGGAGGCCTATGGAGGAAGGTCGACATTACAATGATTTGTGTGAATTGATAAACTTATTTCTGCCATATATATATTTAGCTGTGCCGCGTCTGTAGAGCTGGAATGACCATGAGACTATAAGTTTATTGATGGTCCTGTCTGTGTACACTACGTGTATATGAAGAGATGAGTAATAGATGAGTTGTGATTCAGGTTAGTGTGTTTATAGGGGTGAGTTGGGAGTTTTTGGAGAAGGTGTCGCGCCCAGACTTAATTACATGGCGTTTACAGAGAATAGAAGTGTCACAAGAGGATCTGCAGAAATCTTATCCACACATGAGTATTTTTGATCAGTATATTTGCCACAATCAGGAGTGTCTCCAAAACTCAGAATAGGTGTGCATTTTGCAATTATAGTTTTTCTGTGTAAGTTTTTGGTATACAAACACTGATGAAAAATAATGACGTGTGAATGAGGTCCAATAGATATAGCATTACATATATAATGCTATATTGTAACTGATCCATTGTCAATATTAGAAGGAGGGGGGTATTGGTAAAATCATTTTGGGGTCCTAGTTGATTATTCAGGGGTATTCATACACAGCAGCAGCTAGAAATGCACCACTAAATGTAGCTAGAAGCTGTTGATCCCAGTGATTAGAAAGTCGTGCTAATAAGCAGAGGTCAAGACTCGGGAGTGAAAGGTCGTCTGATATGAGGATACGAGGTGACAAAACTGTCACTGCCGTCTTATGTGAAAAGTATGTGTCAGAAACGATCGGCTTCTAACACATAAGATTGATGTGGCTGCATCCCCGCACTGTGATTAGCATTGGGATTATAAAGAATAGATGATATAGAAATAAATATAGAATGTATAATTAATAGCTGTTTTGTTTTTTTATTTTTTTTTTAAATAGCACTATAGAAATCAGGTATAGGGTATGGAAGGAATACTTTCCATATGCGGTTCTTGTTAGTATGAGCCCATGGACAGATAATGGCTTTCTATGACCTCTAAGGCCATGTGCGCACATTGCGTTTCCGCAGCGTTTTGAGCTGCAGCGTTTTAAAGCAAAATTGCATGCGTTTTGATTTCCAGGCAAAGTCTATGGAAAATAGGGATTTATTTTGTGCACAATGCTTTTAACAACGCAGCGTTTTAGTTGGCTAAAATTTGTCAAAATCTCTGCGTTTGAAGAAGCAACAAGTCAATTGTTTTTGCCATTTTGGCAGCGTTTTGCTAACATTGAAGTCAATGAGAATGATCAAAACGCATCCTAAAAGAAATTTCTAGCGTTTGACATGCTTTTTTGACGCTAAATACATGCTTTTTTGACATTATAGTGAGGTCAAGAGGTTTCCATTTGCCCTCACATCCATTCCTACTTTAAAAAATGAGTAAAACGATAATTTTACTTTATTTTGAACATAATTATTACCGGTAAATCTCATTAATCATTTTCGGTAAATTATCATTATAGTGTTTGATTTAAAATTATTTTTATTTTTTTTTCAATTTTTTCCTACTGTTTGAATGTTCAAACTTTATTTAGTTGTGTATTTGTATTGAAAACGCATCTCAATTTAAGCACTGAAACTGCATGTAAAAAGCGGTCAAATTGAGGCAAAAACGCTATAAAAACGCATGCGTATTTCCTGCGTTTATGTGGTGAAAACCAAATTTGACACTGACAAATTCTGCAAGAGGATGCGTTCATTTCTGCAAGGTACTGAACACAACGTCCGCACATGGCCTAAGATTGGTTATATCCACACATCTGTGTGAATTGTCCATGTGCTGCCCAATATTTTTTTATTGGTTGGTTCAAAAACCCATAGAGTTGTATGGATCTAAATGTGAGATCCATGGCACTGAGATAAAGTCCTATTCTGATGCGATGTTGAAGATCAGAATAGGTCAGACTTAATGATTAGTGATGGGCAAATAGTGAAATATTTGTATTCGGATTATGCTTACCAAATACCTAGTACTAGTCCAGTATTCGTCACGGATACTGGACCTAATGCAAGCCAATGGGGAACCCCAGCATTTTTCTTCCAGAAATCTTAAACAATAATGATCAGGTTCCCCAGTGACTTGCATTAAGTTCATTATTCGTTACAAATACTGGAATAGTACTAGGTATTCGGTAAGCATAATTTGACCACAAATATCTCACTATGCACCCATCTCTAGTTACATAGTTACATAGTTACTTAGGTTGAAAAAGACCTAGGTCCATCTAGTTCAACCTTCCTCCACCAGTTCTACATTTAGTCACTAAGTCATTTATAACCAACAATGTTTTGTGTACTGAGGAAATCATCCAGCCCTTTTTTAAAAGCTGTTATAGTATCTGCCATTACTACCTCTTGTGGTAGGGCATTCCACAGTCTGACCGCTCTAACTGTAAAGAACCCTTTCCTATTTAGGTGTCGGAATCGCTTTTCTTCCACTCGCAGTGAGTGTCCCCTGGTCCTTAGTATTGTTTTCGGAAGAAATAAGTCATGTGCCAGTCCTTTATATTGACCACACATGTATTTATACATATAAATGAGATCTCCTCTGAGACGTCTTTTTTCTAAGCTAAACATATCTAACTTTTTCAATCTGCCATCATATGGGAGGCCTTCCATTCCTTGTAATAGTCTAGTTGCCCGCCTTTGAACTGACTCTAGCTTCTGAATGTCCTTTTTAAAATGTGGAGCCCAAAACTGGATCCCGTATTCCAGATGTGGCCTTACAAGTGATTTATAGAGGGGTAACAATACGTTGGGATCACGGGATCTAATCTCTCTTTTTATACACCCTAAAATCTTGTTTGCTTTAGCAGCTGCTGCTTGACATTGAGTGCTGCTGCTCAGCTTATTTGTAATGAGAATACCCAAGTCCTTCTCCTGTTCTGTAGTCCTGAGTTTACTTCCATTTAATGTATACGCAGCTATAGGATTACTCCGTCCTAGGTGCATTACTTTACATTTATCAACATTAAATCTCATTTGCCAAGTATCTGCCCATTCTGACATCTTATCCAGATCTTTTTGTAATATTGTACTATCCAGGTCAGTTTTTAATATCCTACATAGTTTGGTGTCATCGGCAAATACTGACACTGTACTATCAATCCCATCCACAAGGTCATTAATAAATAGAGTAAAAAGAATCGGTCCAAGCACAGATCCCTGCGGCACCCCACTGCTGACTATAGCCCATTTAGAGAATGTACCATTTATGACTACTCTTTGTTTCCTATCTTTTAGCCAATTCCTTACCCAGTTGCATATTGTGTCCCCTAGTCCTTGCTTCTGGAGCTTTAGTATAAGGCTATTATGTGGTACAGTATCAAATGCCTTTGCGAAGTCCAAATAAATCACATCAGCTGCATTACCAATATCCAGGTTTGCACTTACCCCCTCATAGAACCCCAACAGGTTGGTTAGACACGACTTATCTTTCATGAATCCATGCTGTTTGTCAGTTATCATATTATTTTCTGCAATATATTTTTGCATGTCATCCCTTAAAATGCCCTCAAAAACTTTGCATACTACTGATGTCAGGCTTACTGGACGGTAGTTGCCTGGATCTACCCTCTTACCTTTCTTAAATATCGGTACCACATCAGCAATCCTCCAATCCTGAGGCACCAACCCTGTTACAAGTGAGTCTAAAAAGATGAGATACAGCGGTCTGTCGATTACGGAGCTCAATTCCCTCAATATTCGTGGATGAATGCCATCTGGCCCTGGGGATTTGTCAATGTTTAATTTACTCAGACGTAGGCGTACTTCATCTTGTGTTAAATTAATTATATCGGGTGGTGGACTTTGATTTTTCACTTGTTGAATGATCCCTGGTACAGTCAGTTCCTTGGTGAATACAGATGAGAAATGCCTATTTAATATCTCAGTCTTTTGTTTGTCCTCTATAACTAACTTGTTATTATATTTTAAGGGTCCGATACTATCCTTTGTTTTCCTTTTGGCATTAATGTATTTATAAAAGATTTTGGGATTTATTTTAATGTTATTGGCGATTTTTGTTTCAGTAGCTAGTTTTGCTTGTTTGATTTCTTTTTTTGCATTGCCTATTGATATCTTTATACTCCTGCAATGCTATTTCTGTATTCTCAGCCTTTAAGATTTTAAACGCCCTTTGTTTTTGTTTTATTATACTTTGTACAGTCTTATTTATCCATAGTGGTTTATTTTTATTCCTGGACATTTTATTACCAGAGGGTATACGTTTTTTACAGGACTCTAGTAGTATATCCTTAAACTTACCCCATTTATGTTCGGTATCCCCAGTTACCATGACTCTGTCCCAATCTACACATTTAAGCTCTTCCCTTAATTTGTTGAAATCAGCTTTCCTAAAATTCCAGGTTTTAGCATTCCCCCTTTGAAATGTTCTATTGAATATTATGTCGAAGCTTACCATATTATGATCGCTGGTGCCCAAGTGCTCCCGGACCTGTAGATCTGAAATTGTATCCGGTCTATTTGACAGGACCAGATCTAGCAAATTATCTCCCCTGGTCGGTTCACCTACCATCTGAGAGAGGAAATGGTCTTGAATGGTAGATAAGAACTTACAGCTTTTAGCAGAACCAGAAGATTCTATGTCCCACTGTATGTCTGGATAGTTGAAATCCCCCATAATAAGAACCCGATTATTATTATTAGCTGCCTTTTCAATTTGTTGCAGCATTTCACCCTCTATTTGTTCAGGTATGTTAGGAGGCTTATAGCAAACTCCAATTAGCATTTTTCCATTATTCCCCTCCCCATGTACATTTTACCCATACTGACTCTACATTGTTGCTGTTCCCCTCAATGTCATCATACAACACAGGTTTTAGGTTAGATTTGATAAATATACACACCCCACCACCTTTTTGGCCTTTCCTGTCCTTCCTAAATGTACTATAACCCTGTATGTTTGTCACCCAGTCATGGCTTTCATCCAGCCAGGTTTCCGTAATGCCCACCACATCATAATCCATGGTTGACATAAGAGTCTCCAATTCATTCATTTTGTTTGCAAGACTTCTTGCATTTGCCAGTAGACATTTAATCCTATTAACACCTTTATTGCTCCTAGCCTCCCTACGTTCCTTGTATGTCCCATCCCCCCCTAATCCTTCATTGACCCCTACCGTCTCCCTGTCTCTATCTGCTCTATCTATCCCCTTATTTGCTCCACTACCCTCCCTCCCCCCGATCCTAGTTTAAAAGCTCCTCCATCCGTCTGGCCATTTTCTCCCCCAGCACAGCTTAATGAGTCCATGTGCTGTGTGCTAAAAATCCGGATGTGTGACTGTAGTCTATAAGTGTCTAAAGAGCTCGGTTTGATTTTCATCCAGAAAAATTTTCACATTGTCATCCGTGAGCAATCCGTTTTTTTTTACAGCAGCTTTAAATAAAATAATACATGTTACAGACTTGAAATGTATCGGTGAAAATCGGACGCTATACTGGGGTATCCGTTTTTTTTTCTCACACCCATAGACTTGGACAGGTGAATCTCATTCAATTGCTGGAGGAAAATCGACCATGCTGCTGAAAAAAATTGGTCATCTGCACAGCCCCATGGAATAACATTGGTGTGAGAGCTATCCATTTTTTTCCATGGCTACTATTTGGACTGAAAATACGGTCCATAAAACAGAGCCATAATATAGTACCCATATAAATTTATAGGCTTGACCTTACCGCTATATGCCACTAATTTCATAAAAAGGGCCAAAGAAATTTGGTGGAATTCTGCACTATATTTCTTCTTCTCTAGAAGCATTTCTTTACTGTACTGTGCCATTCTATGCATTATACTGTGTCTACATGGCTGGCTGTGTGTGTGGATCCATTGGCTGTATTTTTCTTTACAAAAATGCTGCTAAATTTTTGTAGATAAAAATGATGTACATAAAAAAAATAGAATTTGTGGAACTACAATTACCAGCATAATCCAATCATTTGGTGCCTTGTAAGGTCGGTGCAATATGGCGGTTTTCACACAACCAAAAAATGTCTTTTTGCCTTTGCTACTTCAAAGTGTAATGCAGCTGAATTGGATCGCATTGCAACTTCTAGGGCACAACAGCCAACACAAGCAAGTCACAAAAAGTCAGAACCTAATAGATTTTTTTTTCAACCCCTAAGGGTTGCAATGCGACCCCATTCACCTGCATAATGCTGTGTAATAGAGTGATTTTTGGCTGCACAACCAAAATGTGTTGTTGCCAAAATTGCCATGTGGCCCATTCTAATTCTACTTCTTTAAGGTGTCATTCAGACATCCATGTTGCATGTATGTGTTGCATCCGATTTTTTTCATGGATGTAACACATACTTATTATACTCTATGGTGTTTTTCGTGGATCATGTGTCTGTGCAAAACTTACAGAGACATGTCCATATTTTTCCAGTATAATGGATGGAAAGTGCCAATGAAAAACATATACAGCATATAGATGGTAAAAATGGTCACACGGATAACACACTGATCCAAAATACTGATGACATCGGTACCATTGTTTCAAGGATGGGTTGAAAGACTAAAGTGTGAATAAGGCTTTACAGCTCATCCAGACATCAGTGATTTTCTAATCTGAGAATATCGGTTTGAAGTTCATCAGTGTCTTATATATCAGACCTTCATCAGTTTGGTCAGAGTATCAGTTTTTACCATTGGAGTTTGGTCAGTGTGTCATCAGTTTTTTTTGGATGAGGAACAAAAAAAAAGTTTCTCAATCATTTCCTACCTAGAAATACGTGAAAGATGATGGTATCCGAGTGCGGTCTATGTTTTTTCATTGGCTCGTAGACTTGCATTGTCATATTTGATTCGACACTTGGGTCAATATCGGACATGACTCTGTGATTTTGCGTTGACTACGCAGTTCGCGAAAGGTACAGCCATTGAATGGCCCAATTAACTATTAAAGATACAAGTGATATATGTGAAAAACGTGAATGAGAATTAGACCTGGCAGACTTAAATGGCTGTATTTTTAGTCAATGAACCACTGGCAAAAAATGTACAGTTGTAACATATACAGTATATAAAATCACAAATGTAATGTATGGAAAAACAGAATATTGATGAAATATAAAGCTTCAGCATCACCTATGTGATATACTGCACATTCATCTTGTCCTTTCAGGCCTGATTAAGGCTGCACATTTTTTTTAGGAGGAGCAGTAATGGATTTCAGAAAGGGGACATAGATGAAGTTTATCTTTAGGGTGGGTTATCCCTCTCCCATCTCTAAGGGCCCTTTCACACTAAGTTCTTCCCCAGGTTTAGTGTTCCTGTCGGGGCCTACGTTCGAACAACCCCACAAAATGAGAAATGAGATTCGTACGTATGTGCCGATAAGGTCATTCACTATAATGGTGCAGACTGAGTCACCGTTTGCTCTGTAGTGCACCATTTTCTGGCGTATAATCCTACTAGAGGCGGACACCCAGACATAGTAGATTGCTACTCCATGAAAATGGGGCACCACAGAGCAGATCGTCACTCCGTCTGCACCATTATAGTCAATGGCCTCATCACCGCATATGTCTGAATTTGTGGGGAGTTTGGACCTAAGCCCTGATGGGACCACTGAATGTGGAAGACTACAGTGTGAAAGGAGCATAAGGACCATAAACCCTATACTTATAGAAAAAATGTGACCAACACACTGCAAATATGGAGAAAGGTGACTGAAGTCATGCCCCAGTTGGTGGTCCCTGGTGGTAGAGTTAGTATTATTCACTGGTGAGATTAATGGTTTGTGGGTGCATGGATAAAGGTTCCATCAGATGGTGAGCGATACATGTGAATGTGTTGTGTGAAGCTGATGGTTCCGTGTGAAGGTTCTACGAGGTATCATTTACCACTCAGATATGTTCAGTCTTTCCAAGTAACACAGCTGCATATTACAGCCCCTCCTAACCTCCCCACCTTCTCCTGGACCTCATCCACCACAGTGACACACTGCTTCCATAACAGAGACAAGTACGGTACATGTCCAAAAGTGAGGAGTCATGCCACTGACATCTACCTCCACCATAGCTAAAGATCCCATTAACCACTTTTATTTTACTTAGTATTTTTCATGGTTGGTTGTTTTTTCGTTTTTTATGTTTTGTTTTATTACTTTGTTACTTTTCTGATCATAGCATACAATCTATTTTCACTACCACACAGATATAATAATTATAAGACCCTCTAGGGCGGTCCCTATGGTTTTATAGTGTACAGCTGTCACCTATCCATGTCCATCTGATGCTATATTATGGAGATGCTCTTCCTATAGCAATGTTTCTAGTGGAGAGTAGTTTTGTGAGAAGCTGTTTGATTGCACATGTCTCAATTATTTTGTTTTTGCAATGTGCGTGCAGTCAGAGGTATACAAAGATAAAGTAAGGACTCATAGGAGTCTATGTCCTGTAACAACTCTGTATTGGAGGTTTTACAACCCATCTCATAATGGCTACAAAGTAGACTATTTGCAGGAAGACTATGCTACCTTGGACTAGCGCAAAGGGGTAGTAAATCACTCAATTTAAAATGGATTGGGCTTTGACAGTAGTCTTATTTTGCTGATAAGGATTAGATGTCTTCTTTTTTTTGCGTATGAGAAAAATTCATCATTTTTCATCAGTGCCATGCATCCAGTTTTCATCCATTTTTTTGTCCTTCTGTCCTTTGGCATTCGGGTTTTCTTGTATGCAAAAAAACCCTCAAATATTCGCGAATGTCTACCCAGTAAAAAGTAAAAAAAAAAAAAATTACACAGAACTCAAATAACACATGGAAAATATTTCTATACTATTCTCTTTTTTTAAAAATGGATATTTTCTCCATTTTTGGGGGGGAGGGGGGGAGAGCAGACACTTGATGTATTAGAAAACACAGACATGAGATGATCAGAAAATAAAAATGGAAGTTTGAATGTTACCTTAAAAGCTGCTTTACACCTATCAATTTATCGTGCGATCGCATTTGCGATCGTACCCACCCCCATCGTTTGTGCGGCACAGGCAATTTGTTGCCCGTGTCGCACAATGCTGTAACCTCCCTGTCACACGTACTTACCTACCTAATGACCTCGCTGTGGGCGGTGAACATCCACTACCTGAAGGGGGAGGGACATTTGGCGTCACAGCGACGTCACACAGCGGCCGGCCAATAGAAGGCGGAGATGAGCGGGATGTAATCATCCCGCCCACCTCATTCCTTCCGCATTGCTGGCGGGACGCAGGTAAGCTGTGTTCATCGTTCCCGTAGTGTCACACGGAGCGATGTGTGCTGCCTCGGGAACAATGAACAACCTGACGTTCGATTTTTAGAAAATGAGTGACGTGTCAACGATGAACGAGAAGGTGAGTATTTCTGCTCGTTCATAGCTGACACACGCTACGATATCACTAACAATGCCGGATGTGCGTCACTTATGACGTGACCCCGCCGACATCTTGTTGAATATATCGTAGCGTGTAAAGCCCGCTTTATTCTAAGTGTGTAATTAGAATACCCCCCTAATTCAGAAGAGAGGGACACCTACCTACCTATGTTTTTGCTTTTTCTGGATCCACATAAGAAGAAAATAATTGATTTATTAGAGATCAAAGGGTCAGTGTGTACATTGTAATTTTTGATAATGGAGCCTTCATGTGGTGATGGTCAACTAATAACTGAGACAAGTAATGCTTTCTAACATTACTCTGTGCCCATTATCAGGGGCGGATATTTCATTGGTGCAACCTGTGCAGAGGCCTAAGGGGTAAGGGGGCTCATTTCTACTTCCAAAGCAGGAGGAATTGTTCATTATGAGGAGCTATTGGACTAAGGATGGCGCATATATTGTTCTTGTACAGGGACCCTTTTTTGTCTGTGATCACCAGTGAGAGCGGGGACTGAAATCACGCTAGCTGTGCTCATTGACTGAAAGCCCGAGGCTGCTGGGAGTCATGAACATTGCTCCTGGCAGAGGGTCTCTTACTATGTGGCCATCACGTACAGTAATATTATATTGACAGCTCAATAGAGTTGGCAATAAATTGTGCCATGCCTCAGGCTGGGTCTACAAAATGATATACTATCAACTAATAAAATATCAAGTTTTCCTCCATTTGCCCACCGGGATATTTTGCTCAGATTGCAGCGGGACATATTGTTCCCACTGTAGCATCATAAACCCTCTCAATCATTATAATGGGGTTATCTGATCATAAGCTGCACACTGCTAGCTACTATTCTTCACTTGTGGTCAGATGGTAGGACAAACTGTTCTATGAACATAGCCATCTTTAGGAATAGGACAGAAAACATTTTTTTTACATTACACATAAAGTGAGCCTTGACAAATGAGAAGAGTGAGTTTCTATATTTACATGCACATAGGAATAGGACCACACATAGAGAAGCCACACAATTACAGGAACAGTGAGTAGTATGGGCCACATAAAAGCGACCATAAAGAAAATACATGACACCCCTTTAATTACCTAAATGTGTGTTTGGGCACACCTTTAACCCTTTCGCTTGCAGTAACGGCTCATTAGATTGCTGAAGGACTTACGACGAGGACACATAGAGAATATCATCACATTGATGGCTTGTGCTCCAGTAAATCTGATTCATGCACATTCTGACAGCAACGTGATATCCCCACCATGAAATGGTGCCATCTGCTTTGTGCTTTGATGTTTGTTCAGGGTCGGAGAGGAGCAAGGCTTTGGGGTGCTGGGGGGCATGCATCTTATGTCTGTCACTTCTATTCCTAGTGAAGGACAGCTGCTTTTTACACAAGGCTGAGGGAGACAGGTGTCTGCCCCTTCTCCTATTTATATTTGGCAATAAGACTTGGGATCTTCTTAAGTCCCTTTTATTATTAACCTATAGATTGACCAGGGGAGTATATTACCAGCACTCTAAATAGTATAGAAGTCTTCCTAAACCCTATACGTCTTATAATAAATAGTTTCTAATTCTGTAAATGTGGTCGTCCTTTAGAGGGAAATACCAAGTGTGAAATCCCAGCCTAAGTTATGTAATAAATTATTGGCTGGGCTGTAACTGAGCAGAAGATGTTATTACCTGAAAATGGATCTGGTCATTAAGAGTCGATATCTATTGCTAATTGCGCAAGAGAGCACCCAAATCACTAAAAGTCTAAGTGTCATATGATAGGGAGATATATCGGGACACCGGCTGGCAGAAGTGATATTATATGAGTGGTCTACAGAGTAATGGGTGTCAGGGACTCGGTCTTATCTCTACTCACCCAGCATATACAGTGCTTAGCCTAAATAAGAACAGCTAGAGGACTAGCTTGGGGATCAGCTCAGGGGGGCCAAACTTCTGAGTGGGCCCCATAACCAGGTAACCATGATAACTACGGTAGAGCAGACTAATCGTGGGTATAGTGGAACCTCAACAGATGACAATGATATTACCGCTATATGGTGACGATATAGTGGTAGATATCGATCCTGCAGCACATACAAGAGATTACAGTGCAGTTACAGATAGTGACTTATAGCTGACGTTCTTTCGGATGTAATTGTTCATGACAACTTCTTTCGGGCACAACTTGTCTACAGAGATTACAAAAAAGACACATCTGACTTCTCACTGTCCCCATCTATTCCCAACCTGCAAAAACTCCTCATCCTTCTGATACCCCAATAATGAGCCACTGCTGCCGTATGTGTCTACATTACTGTACCTGCCGTGTGGCTAAAAAAACGTGCTCCTCTTACTGCCCCACATATTAATGCCACCATTGTGCCTCTTACATGGATGGTAATAATGGTTCCTTTGTGCCCTCTAGATGGTAAAATTGCTCCCTAGAAAATATTAATGTCCAGTGCAAGTGCTCGAGAAAAGTGTCCACATTTTCCTACTAGAAAGTTATAATGCCCCCAGTGTGCCTGTGTCTGTGCCATAATACCCTAAGTTGCTCCTATACAGAGTATGATGTTTCCATAGCTCCCCTATACACAGTATGATCCCTCTATATCTCCCCTATACATAGTATGATGGGCTCACAGCTCCCCCCAAAACAATGGTCCACACACTGTATAATGACCACCACAGTAGCCAACACACTGATTAATTGTTCCCACAGTAGCCCCCACATTGTAAAATGGCTTCAATAGTAGCCCCCCACACTTTATGAGAGCCCCCAATGTAGTTTCCACAGTATATAACAGACCCCCACATTAGCTATCACACTGTATAAGGAACTCCCACACTGTATAAGTGCCTCCCCAAACTAGAGGCATAACTAGAGTCTGATGGATCCCTATGCAAGATTTGGCTCTGGGTCCCCTATTCCCACCCCCTGCATGTTGATGTCAGATGTATGGGACCTTGTAGCTTTCTAAATTCTATAAAGACAAATGTGTTACTCCCCCTACAATTTAATTATGTAGTAATGTCCCCATCCTGGTATATATAGTATGTCCCCATCCTGGGCTCTTCCTAGTATATATGTCTCTCACACTGGTATATATCTTACCCAGCATTGTATATATATCCCCAGTCTGGTATATATGCTTCAGAGCGTGGGCCCCATCCTCGTATATATGGCTCCCAGCCTCGACTGCATCCTGGCATATATGTCTCCCAGCCTGAGCCCCATCTTGGTACTGTATATATGTCTCCTAGCCTGAGCCCCATCCTGGTATATAAGTTTACCAACCTGGGCCCAATCCTGGTATATATTTCTCCCAGCCTGGACCCCATCCTGGTATATATTTCTTCCAGCCTGGGCCCCATCCTGGTATATATGTCTCCCAACCTGGGCCCCATCCTGTTATATATGTCCCCAGCTTGGGCCCCATCCTAATTTATGTTTTCCAGTCTGGGCTCCATCCTGGTATATATGACCCCCAACCTGGGCCCCATCCTGTTATATATGTCTCCCAGCTTGGGCCCCATCCTGGTATATACTGTATGTCTCCCAGCCTGGGCCACATCCTAGTATATATCTCTCCCAGCCTGGGCTCCATCCTGGTATATATGTCTCTCAGCCTGGGCCCCATCCTGGTATATATGTCTCCCAGCCTGGGCCCCATCCTGGTATATATGTCTCCCAGCCTGGGCTCCATCCTGGTATATATGTCCAGAATAATGGGCCCCATCCTGCTATATACTGTATGCCCCCCAGATTGGTATATATGTTACCTGCTCTGCGTTATAAAAAAATAAAAAATCATATACTCACCTAATCCAGCACGTCTGGATGGGTGCAGCGCAGGCAGGTCATCACGTGCACAAGATTATCAGAGTCCCGTCGTGAAATGACGTGATGATGTCACTACGCTGGACTCTGATGTCCTGAGTGTGTGCTTTCATCAGCAGCAGTGCAGGGAGATCATGTCTCGCGGCACTACCACAAAGATTCACTATATTGAAGCATTGTGTCGTTTCAGGTGGGCCCCTGATGATTATGGGGCCCGAGCCGACCCCACCTTCTGCCTCCCCCCCGGTAGCTACGCCACAAAATACAAAGTACAGCCCATATCTCACTGAATACAGAATACAGAACAATCTCCAAAATGTTGATCAGACTGAATTTCATAGAACATGTTTTAACACATAACGTGAAAGTAAGGTTAATAATATAACTTATATTTTCAAAATCTTCAGTTTTCCTCAAATTAGTTGATGCAAAAATGAATACACCCCACATCAAAAACTACTGCATCCATGTTTTGGATCATGTTGTAAAAGTGCACGTCTACCAAGGGCACGGAGTGTTGGTAGCATCTTCTTTTGAAATATAGAGCAGTACATCTATGATGATATCATGATACCATTAGGGATGATCGAATACCTCAAATATTCGGCAACGCCCATATTCACCGAATAGGTCGCCGCTTTTCGACTATTTGCGAATATTCAATGCCCAATGCAAGTCTATGGGAAACTCTAATAGTTGCCGAATAGCAACTATTCGGGCTTCCCATAGACTTACATTACGCATCGAATATTCGCATAGCGACGACCTATTAGTCGGATATTCACGAAGCCGAATATTTATGATATTAGATCATCCCTAGATACCATCAATGAAATGTCATCAGCAGCACTCATACAGCCCCACATAAGGACATTGCCATCACCATGTTTCACTGTTGGTACCATGCATTTATGCATGGTCACTATAGTGAAACATGGTGGTGGAAGTGTCCTTATGTGGGGCTGCATGAATTCATCTGGTGTTGGATAGCTACATTTCATTGATGGTGTCATGAATTCACAGATGTACTTCTCTATTTTGAAAGAGAAGATGCTACCATCACTCCATGTCCTTGTCATTTGTCCAGTTTTCCAATGACAATGATCCAAAAAACACATCCAATGAGACTGTTAAATGTCAGAAGAAGAAAAGGATGAAAATGATTTAGTGGCCAAGTAAGGCTAGGTTCACATTTCCGTTGTTTTGCATCAGTCACATGCGTTGCTTGACGCTTGCGACTGATGCGTTGTACAACGGATGACAAGAATTGGAATTCATTGTCATGATAAAGCAGATTCCGTTGTAAAACGAGAGAGAGAGAACGATCAGCTGATCATGCACAATAGCCGGTGGCCGGGAGATCAGCTGATCGCTCACAGAAGCCGGCCGATCAGCTGATCTCCCAGCGGCCGGCTATTGTGAACGATCAGCTGATTCTTCGGTCGCCGAGAGACATTCATTTGAATGATTAAACACAAGATTTGAGCATGCGCAGTGAAAACATAAGGATTCCGCCGCTCAACAAAACGTTACATACTGCATTCCTGCCGCCCGACGGTCAGTCGGGCAGCGGATGCAACACAAGGGCATCAGTCGCAATCCGCCGCTCATACAAGTCTATGGGAAAAAACGGAATCCGCCAAACGGATTGCATTGTTTATCAGAGCGGCGGATTGTGACTGATCATAAACAACGGAAATGTGAACCTAGCCTAAGGCTCCTGATCTGAATCGAACCGTAACACCAATGGGGAACTCTGAAGAAACAAGATGATGATCTCTCTCCATCCAACATCCAGGCTCTAAACGAGGTTGCTCTTGAATGGAAAAAGATACTGTAGATGTTACAAATTGTTGCCAACTTGTTCATTCCATACCTAAAGACTTGGTGCTGTCCTTACAAAATCATGGATGTCATACAAAATACTAAAAGCACTATTTTATGTGGAGTGTATACATTTTTTAATCAACTAATTTGAGTAAAACTGAAGAATTTGTAATGAAAGTTACAGTAATAAACTTGCTTTCATTTTATGGGTTAAAATTTTTTTCTATGAAACTAAGTCTTGTCAAAATTTTGGAAACTTATTGTATTCAGTGAGATATTGATTGAAATCTTACTTTTCAAAGGTGGTGTAGTAATTTATATTGAGCACTGCATAGCTATTCCGATCTGTCATTTTCCCATTTGTGGTAGTAAACGTATTTTACTAAATAGGCCATCAACATGTCATCATTGGTAATCATCACAATGAAGGGGTTTCGGAGCTCCAGCAAGAACTGCATCTCCTTCCTTAGCTTAAAGGGGGTGTCCACTACTGTATCATCTCTTACTAATCACATCAGGGAGTTGAGTAAAGAAAAAAAAAGGTACTCACCTGCAGCAGGACCAGCACTTATCCATTTGGCATTGTGCTCCCCGCTGGTCTACTGGGATCACCATCTTCCACTGGGACAAAATGTGAACATGGCAGGCAATTGGCAGTCACACATGTGATTACCATGGAGGATGTTGATCCTGGAGCAGTGACAATAGTGGCTGATGCAGTCCCAAGTACAGAGGACGGAGATCTGCCCAGAAAGTGAATATATATATATATATTTTTTAAAAAATTTCACACGCCTTGGACTAATAAAAGATCATCCTGTAGTGCACTACACTTTCAACCACTGGTGGACACAGTCAGGAGAGGGTCCCTTTGCAAGAACAATATATGGGCCCTTTGCAATTCAATGGCTCATCATAATGCACAATTTCACCTGCATTGGAGGTAGAAGTGGCCCCACACCTCTTTGGCCCCTGTGCGGCTGCACAGGTTGCACCAATGATATGTCCGCCCTTGCTTTCAACCCCGTAAGGCAGCTCAGTCCTATTCTTCAAGAGTACTGAGCTTGGAGTATCTGGCATTGATGCGTCTTTAAAAAAACACTTTGTTCATAAAAACACAGAAGGTAATGTACCACAGTGCTGATGCTCCTTTATTGTGCTCATCTGTAGGGGTCTCAGGGCTCAAACTTCTAACAATCAAATATTGGTTGCCTTAGGTTAACCCCTGTTTTACATAAGTGTTTGTGTGTCATTCATGCCAAGAAGATTGCCCGTCCTCAGGAACTATACCCATATATATATATATATATATATATATATATATATATATATATATCCATGGCAACAAATGTGGTACATTTTGGGAATTAACTGAGAAAACAGGGGGAGGGGAGGGAACTTGTCAGCTCACCGGATATGAATAGTCCATATTAAGGTGCGGTGCAAGGTACTCCGAACCGGTTTTCAAAGGTGGATAAACACAATAGTGAAGAGGAAAATCCAGCATCTTCCAAAAGTGTATGTCAAACATTGCCTTTGGTTTTCCTTGTGTGGCGTTTTATTTTTACTCACCAAATTATTGATTCCCAGGAATTTAATGCGGTTTTCTGGCTCAATCTTAAACTTATCAAGAAGGTTTAAAATTGGATTTTTTATGTTACACTCACTCAGTATTTTTAGGTTCGGGCCAGAAAATCCCAACAGAGGACTATTTACCTGCCTGAGATCATGGCATCGCTTAGGCCAGCATGGTGGCGTGCCATGGCCCCTCCCATCTCCTTCTGGGTGAGCACTCCCTCTGCTGGATCCTGTAGTAACTGCAATGTCTCTGCTTTCTTGATAAGCAAATATTCCCTCCCACAGCACAAACATGGGGTCCCTTTCAGTGAATGCTGAGGGGGCTGCAGATAGGATTTATGGGACCTATTCTTCTGACAGGTGAGAGTGGAAAAGGTGACACATACACGAGGCATAACCTGTGGATATAATATGTAAGATGAGAACATCTCATTAATTAGTAATGAATGAGAAGGATTGCAAACAGTGAATTCAATTTTTCTAACCCGTGAACTAATTTTCTATCAGTGAGCAATATAAGAAAATAGATTCAATATTTATGACTCCTCTTTCATGGCCAATTCATTAATGGATATTACCATGTCTATGGCCCGATCAAGAGAAGACAAGAAGGAAATCACACTTTATCAAGGTAATGGACTATAACAATAAAATTGTTACATTATTACAAAAACAGTTATGAATCCTGGTTCCTGTGCAGAAAATCTCCAGCATGGATTAACCCCTTCACCACCCGGCGATTTTCCGTTTTCGTTTTTTCCTCCCCTTCTTCCAAAAACCATAACTTTTTTTTTTTTTTTTATCATTCTGTCAATATTGCCATATGAAAACATTGTTTACAGGACAAGTTGTACTTTTGAATGACACCATTTATTCTGTCTTATATTGTACTGGAAAAAGGGAAAGAAAATTCCCAAGTGCGGTGAAATCCACTGTCGTTTTTTGTTTATTTTATTTACCATGTTCACTACTTCGTAAAATTGACCTGGCATTGAGTCCCCAGGTCAGTGCGAGTTCTCAGATACCAAACATGTATAGTTTTATTTTTATTTAAGTGGTGAAAAAAATGTCGAAATTTGTAAAAAATAAACAATTGCGCTTTTGTCGCCATTTTCTGAGACCCGTGGCGTTCTCATTTTTCGGGATCTAGGCATCAGTGATGGTTTTTTTTGCGTCTTGACCTGGCTCTTTTAATTACACCATTTTTGGATAGATGTGATGTCTCCATTGTCTCTTATTGCATTTTATGGTAATGTTGTGGAGACAAAAAAAACCCCCATAATTCTGGAATTTTTAGTTTTTCTCTTATGTCCTTTACCTATCAGATTAATATATTGTAGATTTTGATAGATTGGGAATTTCTGACACCAAATATGTCTATTTTTTATTATTGTTTTATTTTCAATGATTTTAACTTTTTTTTAATTTATTTTTCATATTTTTTTAAACTTTTTTTTTTTGTTAACACTTTATTGATTTTATAAGGCCCCTTAGGGCAGTTGATCTAATATAGTCCAAATGGTTCTGCTGTTTGGAGCGGGGTTTCAGCACTGGTCTGCTCAGGAAAAATGCTGATTTCTGCTGGTGTTCACCAGGAACTACATTATGACAGTGACAGGTGACATCAGCTGACCCTGCACTGTCATGACCACCCATCAGCACCCCGTCATCACATCACGGGGCTGCTGATGGCAATGGGGATGGTGATATGTTATATCCCGCTGTCAAAGATTGATAGTTAACTAGTTAACAGGCAAGGTGGATCTCCAATCCACCCGTGCCTGTTAACTGCACCTGTCGACTGATCAGATCAAGCCATGTGAGCACGCATTAAAGGAACAGATATGGCCTTGGACAAAGGGATTTAGTACCTCCTCTCTACATACTGGCAAGTGTAAGCCCTATTATATCACACCAAAAAACAATCCAATGCATTAAGTAAATGATGAGGGGACAACATATAGTCCTAAAGACAGCTAAGTGACTGCTCTGCCCACTGGTGCTTTATATTATTTCATTCTGTTCATGATTTAAGTCATCGGCATTTAAAATGTTAAACAAAAGCAACTGGCGCTCGACTATTTGCTGGTGCGATAGGCAAATAATGACTGTATGACAAGCCAGCACCTGCCGTGTACTGAGTTTGGTATTTTTTTCTCTGGCATCTGAGAGCAGCATAATCTAAGGGCAGAGACCCTGATTCTAGCAATTCATCACTTACTGGGCTGCTTGCTGCAGTTTTGCTACAGTTCTTGTTTTCTCTGTTGCAGATGTAGTAGTGCTAAGACTTCTGGGCTGGGTATAACACCAGTCACAGCCTGTGACTGGCAGCTTCCTGTGTACACTGTCCATTGTGAGCAATCAGTGATGGTGGGGGTTTTACAAAGATTAGACTTACAGGCCTGCATGTGAGACCTACTGTAGGTCTGCAATAATAATATCCTGCTGATAAAACACTGATTGTATTGAAACTACAGCACACAGCCTAATAAGTAACACATCCCTGGAATCAGGGACTAGTGCCCTATATTATGATACTCTCAGATTAAATAGCAAAAACCTACTGTCGATTCCCTTTTTAGGCTATGTGCGCACTAGAAAAATGATTTTTCTCAACAAAATTTCTTAAGAGTAAAGGATTAGCGCACCTGTGTTAAAAAAACGCACCAATAACGCACCGAAACACGCATACTTTTTTTGCAGGTTGGGCCCTGCGTTTTTTAATGCTTTAACAGCAATAAATAATATAGATAGGTAGATAGATAATGGATGGATAGATAGAAAGATGGATAGATGAATAGAAAGATTGGTAGGTAGATAATGGATAGATAGATGGATAGACAGATAGCTAGATAAATAATGGATAGATAGATGGATAGACAGCTTGATAGATAATGGATAGATAGATAGATAAACAGATAATGGGTAGATAGAAAAATGGATAGATAGATAATGAATAGATAAATAAATAGAAAATGGGTAGATAGAAAGATGGATAGATGAATAAATAGATAGATAATGGATAGATAGATAGATAGATAGATAGATAGAAAGATGGATAGATCAATAGATAGATTGATAGATAGATAATTGATAGATAGATAAATAGATAGATAATGGATAGATAATGGATAGATAGATGGATAGACAGATAGATAAACAAGTAGATAGATAATGGATAGATAATGGATAGATAGATGGATAGATGGATGAATGATAGATGGATAGATAGATAATGGATAGATGGATAGACAGATAAACAAGTAGATAGATAATGGATAGATAATGGATAGATAGATGGATAGATGGATGGATAGATGGATAATGGATAGATGGATAGACAGATAGATAAACAAGTAGATAGATAATGGATAGATAGATAGATAAATAGATAATGGATAGATAGATAGAAAGATGGATAGATGAATAAATAGATAGATAGATAATGGATAGATAGATGGATAGATGAATAAATAGATAGATAGATAATGGATAGATAGATAGATGGATAGATGAATAGATAGATTGATGGATAGATAGAAAGATAATCAATAGATAGTCCCTGTGAGGACACATTAACCCTCGCCCTCCTCAGCCTGAGAATACCGGGCCGCCGCTGTGTGCTTGCTTACCTCGGTGGACGGTAAAAATATGGCAGAGCCTGCGTTTTTTTTTTCTTTCGTTTTTTATTTTTAATATGTACGTTTGATTTCTGTGTGTATTCTATATGTCTGTGTGTGAGTGTGATCTGTGTGTGTGTTATATATGTCTGTGTGTGAGTGTCTAGTGTGTGTGTTTACTCTGCTCTGCTTCCTCTCCCTATCATAATGACATCCCTTCCTTGCACAACGCAGGGCAGTAATGAACATTATGTCCTGAAAAATGCGAAATAACGCAAGAAAAAAAGCAATGACAAGCACATAATTTGCTGCCTGCGTTATTCCCTGCAGTATTTCATGACTACATTACAGTCAATGGAGTGAATAACGCAGTTAGCTGCAGAAAAGAAGTGACATGCTCATTCTTTTTCTCAAGAAAATCTGCTGGAAGAATTTTCTTGAGAAAACAACGCAGTGTGCGCACAGCAAATTTTTTTCTTCCATAGGTTTTGCTGGAGAATGTCTGCAGAAAGGTTACAACCATTTTCTCAAGAAATTTCTGCAGCAATAACGCAGCAAAAACGCGGGTAAAAACGCAGTGTGCGCACAGGGCCTTAAGGCCGATGTCACACTTGTAAGTGACTCGTGAGTATGTATTTCTATGCAGCTGTACGCTCCTGTCCGGAGAGCGGCAGGCCATGCCGGGTGAAGCCACGCTATTCTCGTGCGAGTCACTCATAAGTGTGACACCGGCCTCAAGCTACGCCCCCCCGATGAGTATTTGGGGAGTTTTTGCTGTTGTAGGCGTTCAGCAGCACTTCTGCACCTACTGTATTAGGTAAATTAGGTTACTTGCGGTTTTAATTTTATTTTTAAGGGTATTTTTTTACCATAAGTTTAGATCGTAATTTTGACATTGCATTATTTGTCTCATTTTGGTGTGTAATGCTTTAAATAAAGCTCCTTTGTTGCTGATACTTTCTGGTATTTGGCTTTAACAAAACCTATTTATATAGTCATGTGCGGATTACGTGTTTTTAGTGCACTTCCACCGCAGAAATGCGCTAAAAATGCATATATACGCTTTTTAACTGCTGATTTTTGGCATCTAGTGGGGAAATTCTGCACATAAACCTCCATGGACCCACAAGAGAAACTGACATGTGGCGGATTTCAAGCACGCTCAGCAAGTCGGGTTACACCGAGTAAAAAAAATAAAACGCATTGGGGCTACGAAGCGCTGTCTGGCTTTTTCCCGCAGCCCCATAGAGTGAGTGGAGCAGTGGTTGGCTCGTTACCTGCCTCGTCATGGATGAAAATTCAACGAGGGTGCCAGAGATGAGACCCCCTCCAATCAGTAACTTATTATCTATTCTATGACTAGATGATTGGCTTTCTCCAGAAAATCCCTTTAATAATGTGAAATTTCAGTATGAAACCAATAGGAATCATTATACTGTGACAATCCACTGTAGCAAATACAAGGGTGTGCTGATGACTTTTGGCAGACCTATATCGCCACCTAGTGTTTGATGTTGGGTACTGCTGTTTAAATGCATAGTCCTGATTTCTGACATGAAGCGTCCCCAATTTCCCATACGACTAAACAGATTTTTTTCGTCTGGGCAAGTGATTAGGTTTGTGACTAGATATCTGAACTTATTAAATTATACAAACATGCATCTGGTCAATAAGACTCAAATGACATCTCATTTATCAGGATCAGTCCTATTTATTTTTATGGACTATGATTTTGTCTTCTGGCCTTGATATATATTAAGTGTCAGCATACTTTCTCTGTTATGTTTCCCCTACTGAGTTTAACAGATTTGTCCAGGTGGAAATGGAAAGGCTGCACTCTGTGACTATAAACTGCCGTACAATGATGGCGTGTGGTGCACACACTGTCACGATCCCCCTACATTTACCTTGGAGGTGTGCGTTCATTTGTTGAACAGACTCATCTGGAGTGCAGAAATCTAGTTGGTACGTGTCTGCCTAGCTGCGCAAATCGCATAAATGGAGTCACATGACCACCCACCCGCACAGAGAAAACAGGGGAATCATGACAGTGTGCTTATCACATACTGTTACTATTCGGCAGTCTGAGGTCACATACAGTGCCTGCAGACTTTTTATTTCAGCCTGGACAACCCCTTTAATGTGGGGTAAAAACTTAAAGTGATTATCCAGGATTACATTTTTTTCATCTGAAGGCTCCTGTAAAAAATAATACTCTCCTCCCCAGGTCTATGGACACGTCTCCCCAACTGCTCTAGTCTCTGTTGACAGGCCACTGCGACAATGTCACAATTGCATTGGATTTGATTGCTGACGCCAATCATTAGGCCCCATTTATTTTTTAAACTTCTGAATAGAGTATTTTTTGTACTTGTTTCCTAATTATACTACACTAGAAGGTGGCCCGATTCTACGCATCGGGTATTCTAGAATTTACGTATTGTGTAGTTCATGTATGATTTTTGTTATATATATATATATATATATATATATAGATGTTGTTGTGTGTAGTTACCAAGTGTTTGTGTAGGGGCTGTACATGTTCTGGGTGTTGTCTGGGTGTAGCGGGGGGTGAGAGCGGTGTTGTATGTGTGTTGCGTTGTGTGTCGTTATTTGTGGAGCGCTGTGTGTCTGTATCGTTGTGTATGTGTGTTGCACGGTTTGTGTGGGTGTGTGTGTGTGTTTTGGGGGAGGTATGTTTTGTGCAATGTGTGTGTTGTGCGGTATGTGCGTATATTTGTGTGTGCCGCGGTGTCTGCGGCGTTGCGTGTGAGTGTGAGTGTGAGTGTGAGTCTGAGTCGCGGCCAATCCGTGCGGGGGGGGTGGATCTGAGGCGAGGCGAGCGGCCAATCCATGCGGGGGGGGGGAACAAGAGGCGAGGCGAGCGGCCAATCCGTGCGGGGGGTGGGGCCATGGCGAGCCCAGCGGCCAATCAGCTTTGTGTCACTGTAAGGACACAATTTTGGAGCAAGACAGACAGACAGACAGAATAAAGCAATTATATATATAGATTGAGAGCATTCTTTACTCTAGCTGTTAACATTAGTTCCACAGTCACCTGAATGAAGGATCCTTGCATACTAAACAGTGTTTTCCATCTACCTTTTATGGCAGCTTTGGAGCTTTAGGCTGCGTTCACATTACCACACAGCTGAAAGTAATGGCCTGGTGATAGTGCAGGGAAACAGTGGAAAGAGCAGAGGCAGCGTCACAGGGCCAAAGCCTGACCACTGCGTGTGAACATGGGCTTAAGGTGTACCTATTACTGGCATGTGGTTGCCCTTTTTACTTACTACGACAATGGACAGCCACACACTAATGATTTGTCTAAATAGGAGAGATTAAAAACCAAACATTTCTAAGCAGCTTCCAAAGGATCCCAATCTCCAGCAGGAGTCAGGTCTGAACTTCCATGTTGTAGGATCCTGACATGAAGCGCGTGGAGTCAGAACGTGGGGTCTTGTGTCATCATGGTAAGTTGTGTATAAATGCTACAGAAACTTACCGATTTTTAACTGGTGGGTTAATGATGCAGACCGCGCTCCTCTAGATTAAACGCCTGAGATATCGTAATAATAGGAAATGGTGCCGAGGAGGGCTCATCATGACTGGATTCTACAACCCAAAAGTTTATACTTGATACCTACTTGAGACTTGGTCCTTTACAACATTGTTATGGACAGGTTAGCACATTTTTGAATCATTTCTATTTAGACAAGTCATTAGTATGTGACTGCCAAATGTTACCTGCAATACAAAGGACAGCCACGGGGAGGCGATAAGTACACTTTACAGCTCTACATTAGGCTCACTTCACACATATGTGACAAAAAAAGCAGTATCGGTGTCATCATCAGTGTTTTCCGTCAGTGTATCATCAGTGTTTTTCCAGTATGGATAAAGAAAGAATGAAATTACAAAGCTTCTCCTATACTTTTCAAGATTAAACACATATAGCATACAGATGGCAAAAGGAAGGTACACTGATGCCCTCCATGTGCTGTACATGCTTTTCACTGACCCATAATCCTGTACTGGCGCTTGTCCTCCATCCTGCTGGAAAAAAATGGACTTCTGAAGATCTCTATATGTTATAATGGGTACATGTGGTAGCCGTAAAAAAAACAGATGACACTCGTACATATGAAGGGGTTTTAGTCTGTCATCCATCCTGCCAACATATCAGGATTTGCAGCAGGATTTTTTGCTGCAAGTCCTGAACTTGTGCAGGTAGCCTTAGTCCCCTCACCACACATTCATTATTATTTTTTGATAGCTTCATTATAAGTGGTGGGAGAAGATGTTATCAGGGCTTTATTATGAAATGGGGTGTGGGGGGTGAGAGAGCATGCTTTCAGATATTTAGCATAATTTGGACCTGGACCCCCACCTACATGTTGGTCAGATGTATGGGCCCTTGTAGCGTTCTAGACCCCATAAAGGCCTCCTTCACACGTCCGTGTCTCCGGTATTGTGCTTGGTCCGTTTCCTCAGATGCCAGAGATATGGGCACACGTAAACCCATTAAAATTAATGGGTCTGCGCACATGTGCGTGTTTTGCCATGGACCGTGTGTATGTGTGGAGCATACGTGTGCCTGTTTGCTCCACATGTAGACATGTCAGTTTTTCTCCGGCATCACGGGTGTCACATGGACCGCACACGGACCGCACGGATGTGATCCGTGTGACACGCACCGGAGAAAACACACGGGACTGTGAAATATAAAGAATTTCTGTACTCACCTTCTCCAGCGCTGCTGTCTCTGCCGCTGCTGTCACTTGCTTCCAACCCCCCCTCATTATGCTCATTGCATATTCACTCCACTGCGGGCCGGAAGCAGCAGCAGCGGGGAGTGGACAGGGTGGGAGACCGAAGATCAGCACCACGGACAGCAACGCCGGGACAGGTGAGCAAAAAGTTCCCGTTCTCCGTGTGTTATCACGGATAACACACGGAGAACACATGGAGAACACACGTGTGCCATAAACACGGCACACAGAGGACAATACGCACCTTTGACACGTCCGTGAAAAACGTGCGTGATTTTCACGGATGTGTGAGAGAGGCCAAAGACACATTTGTTTACTCCTCCCATACAATGATGTCCCTCATTTTGGCCCCTTCCTGGTAGAATGTCCCCTATCCTGGGCTCCTTACAGTAATAATGCCCAACATACAGGGCTCCTTCCTGGCGTAATGTCTCCCAACCAGGGCCCCATCCTATATTAACATCCCCCATTCTGATCCCATTCTTCTTAAAATTTGTACCATACAGGTCATCTTCCTGGATTAATGTCCCCCATACTGGTTCTCTTCTACAGCCCGCTCAGGTGCCAGTCATGGGAATGCCAACGTCAGCTGCTGGCCTCTGATTGACTGATGGCATGTATTGCAGCTCAGGAAGCTATGAGATTCTCAATACATTTCAGATTAATCTGTGTCTGAGAACGAACATCCAGCTGAAATAGTAGCTGTTATAGGTGGGCTTCCCTCCATGTCTTGGCCCTGGTGCAGCTGGACAGGCCCTGAATGAGTATTTTACTCGTTCATCAGTAGCATGTTCACAAAAAACAGGATAATGTGAAATGGGTATTTTTAATAAACCTTGTTCACAGTTACCTTGCAGTGTAAATGCCCCTTTTATTTTAAAGTATTAAAGGGTTATTCCTATTCAAGACTGTGAGGAGAATATCTATCTCTGGGCTGGCCACAAGAGGGCAGAACCCCTTAAACAGCTGAGGTGGCTTTCCATTACTTCTCTAAAAGTGACTCTTTGCATTCCACTAGCTCAGGGTTCCCCAACTCCAGTCCTCGAGGGCCGCCAACAGTGCATGTTTTCAGGATTTCCTTAGCATTGCATGGGTCTTGGAATCATCAACTGTGCAGGTGATTAAATTATCACATGTGCAATACTAAGGAAATCCTGAAAACATGCACTGTTGGCGGCCCATGAGGACTGGAATTGGGGACCCATGCACTAGCTCATCATAATGCAACCCTTTGTGTATGTGACAGCGGTTGCCTGCTGTTTCTGAGGGGTCCCCCTTACCTCTTGGTCTCTATGCTGTTGCGCAAGTTGCTCTTAGGCCATAGTCACACTTGCGAGGGCCTCGCGTGTAACTCGCACGAGTCTCTCATTGAATCACCCGACATGGGCTCACACTGTCCGGACAGGGGCGTCTCAGCTGCCTAGACATACATGCAACCGACCCGCTCCTGTCAGGAGAGTGCGAGTCCATGCCGGGTGATTCAATGAGAGACTCGCGCGAGTTACACACGAGGCACTCGCAAGTGTGAATCTGGCCTTATGGTTTGTCCACCCTTTGCTCCAATGGCCAATGTAGAGAGATTATTGACAAATCTGCCTTTGATGGCTCAGATGGAAGTAGCCCTTTAAAAGCATTTACTAAAACGGAAATGTCAGGAGAGGTGACGGACCATCTGTAAGTGCATAAAGCATAGCGAGCAGGATATTAATGGATCAGAGGATCTTCTAGTAGGCAAACATTGAATGCTTTCAGTCAAAATACTGTCTATGAAGCTCTGCAATGAAGTGAATCACTGGCGGTCTGAGGTTAATTACATTATTTTATATTTGTTAAAGAAAAATATAATATTATATGTGCAATCATGGCCTGAAGAATCCATCTATCCTCTACATGCACTCTAATGTATGAAATTCCTAAAAAGAGAAGCATGGAACTGATGACAGCAGCCAGGAGATACATGGAATAAGGACTATGCCCTTTACATTATACGAAAGATGGCTGAATATGCTATTGTTTTTTCAGGATTGGATAACCATCTAATGTGTATAGGAGTCCCCCATAGAGCTGGAGTGGACGTGGACTGGATAAAATTCCATTGAAAAATGGAAAACAGCTTTTTTGCCTGACTCCATTGAAATAGATGCAATAGGTTCCTATGTATGGGGCAGTTTGGAAGAATAGCTTGTTGTTGGAGCTAGTGTTCTGCTGACGGCTATATCTGAAGTGAATGAGCACTGTAGTATGTGAATGAGTCCTGCCTATAAAAACAACTGTAAATTTATGTCTTTGAGGTTTCTACTACAAGTTTCTATTACAAGTTTGGTCCATCCTTTCCTTTGGTACATGATCTCCTTTGAAAGCTAGGTGACAAGCAATATGAACCCACCTTGTAACTACAGCAGTGCAGTCACCCAGATTTTCTAGACTCCTGAGTGCCCCTTGTTATGTGGTAGCACACTAACTTTTTACTTATATAGTGATGAAGTCAAAGTAGATATGCCATTCACAAAAGCTGGATGAACAACACTTGGTAGATGACGGAATGACTGCTACTTAGAAGATTATTGATGGGTGATATTGTGGATATGTTTCTTAGAAAAGTTGCATCATAAAGATAACTGTTGTCTATATGATTTATTAGCCCCCTTCTTTCTTCAAGACATAATATAATGTCCTATTGAGGTTGCAGGTTTATAAAGCAGACTCGCAAGCTGATTCACCACTATGCAGTGCAGGTTGTGTTACACAGCTGACATCTGTCTTTAAAACAGCATTCGGTCCTAGCTCAAACCACTTTACTGTGGTCAGTCTCCAACAGCGGCTTTCAGTGGCACAATCCTGGTGAAGCATTCTTTCCAACACCCATGTCACTCCATTCACAACACATTCTATGGGTGCTGTCGAATGACTATGGTAGCCAGGGCTCAACTGAAGGCTCTTGTTGACTCCATCTTGGTGCTCCTGTGTTGCTAAGCCACACAGTGTTTAATAGGAGCTTGTTACTTGCATTATACAGTGTGTCCACCCATATCCTGTCCACCACCATTAAAGGGAACCTGTCACCACTTTTTTTGGCTATAAGCTGCGGCCACCACCACAGGGCTCTTATATACAGCATTCTAACATGCTATATATAAGAGCCCAGGCCGCTGTGAGAACATAAAAAACACTTTATAATACTTACCTAACGGTCGCGCTGCAGGGGAATTGGGTCACGGAGGCGTCTCCGTTGTCCGGTGCCGGCGCCGCCTCTTTCGGCCATCTTCATCCTCCTTCTTCTGAAGCCATGGTGAATGACGCGTCCGACGTCATCCACACTCGCCGGCATTCAGGTCCTGAGCAGTATTGTAGTGCACCTGCGCAGGACCGGCAAGTGTGTATGACGTACTGTAGATGCGTCATGCACACAGGCTCAGAAAGAGGACGAAGATGACCGGAAGGGGAGGCGCTGGCATCGGAGAACGGAGATGCCTCCGTGACCCATTTCCACCGCAGCGCGACCGTTAGGTATGTATTATAAAGTGTTTTTTATGTTGTCAAAGCAGCCTGGGCTCTTATATACAGCATGTTAGAATGCTGTATATAAAAGCCCTGTGGTGGTGGCCGCAGCTTATAGCCAAAAAAAGTGGTGACAGGTTCCCTTTAACTTGATAACGGAGGCAGCTATAGGAATAGAAGTTGTGTTCTAGGTATAGTAAAGTAGCCATGCGCTACACAATGAAACCAGCTATAGCGCCACCTGGTGGAAAACAACAGAGTTAGCATTTTTATGTCGAAAACGGAACGAGATACAGAAAAAAAGTGAATTACAAAGTTGTAGGGCATCATCAATTCAATACAAATGGACACCTTGCAAACAGAAATACTATGATTAGAACATGTAAAACTCACAAGGCTGCGGACGTGAAGCGATACCTCATGGAGACCTTCTTACAAGTCACTGGGTATGGTGGCTGCGTGGAGTGGCCTCCAAGCTCACCTGTTCTGACCTCATTGGACTTCTTTCTGTGAGGTCACATCAAACAGCAGGTGTATGCGACCTACAACGACGTATCACAGATGCTTGTGCAAACATGTCACGTGTCATATTGTATAACGTGCAAGATACTGTATGCTGTCCAGAGTCCAGATGTGCATTGCAGCTGACGGTGGCCACTTTGAGCATCAAAGTTAAATGAGCGCCATATGCGTGACCAGCATTCAATGTTTTGGGGGGGGTCATGGGTTTCATATCATAGCATTTCTGTATGCAAGGTGTCGATTCGTATTGAATTGATGATGTCCTACAACTTTGTAATTCACTTTTTTTCTTTATCTCGTTCCGTTTTCGAGATAAAAATGCTAACTCCGTTGTTTTCCACCAGGTGGCGCTATAGGTGGTTTCATTGCGTAGCACATGGCCACTTTACTATACCTAGACACTACTTCTATGCCTATTGCTGCCGCCGTTCTCAAGTTAATGGCGGTGGACAGGATATGGGTGGACACACTGTATACTACAATACTGAAGTATCAAAATCAAGAACTAAAATATGAAAAAAATTCAATAAGAAGCAACAAAATGTCATATCTGCCCCACCATGTATGGTATGAACAAAAACATCGGCCACCCAGCAAAAAATGAGTCCTCACACAGCCCCATTAACTAATATAATACAAACAATCTTGGAAAATGGTTAAACAATTTTAGCTCTCACTTCCTGATGATTAATCATTGCTAGTAGGCTGGGGGAAATAAGTGGGCTTCGGGGCTCATGTTACGTTACACCCTCAGGTGAGCATTGTGAACAAGAGCGTCGCCACAGATGGAACTCCGTCGACAGCGGAGACGAGTAAAGGCTTTATCTTACTTGGGGGAAACTTAAGGGTGCTTTACACGCTGCAACATCGCTAACGATATATCATCGGGGTCATGTTGTTAGTGACACACATCCGACGCCGTTAGCGTCATCGCAGCATGAGACACCAAGGAGCGACGATCAACGAGCGCAAAAATGGGTAAAATCGTTGCTCGTTGACACGTCGCTCCTTTTCAAAATATCGTTGCTGCTGCAGGTACGATGTTGTTCGTCGTTCCTGCGGCAGTACACATCGCTATGTGTGACGCCGCAGGAACGACGAACATCTCCTTACCTGCGTCCACCGACAATGAGGAAGGAAGGAGGTGGGCGGCATGTTCCAGCCGCTCATCTCCGCTCCTCCTCTGCTATTGGACGGCTGCTGTGTGACGTCGCTGTGATACCGCACGAACCGCCCCCTTAGAAAGGAAGAGTGACGTCGCAGGGAAGGTAAGTCCGTGTGATGGGTGTTAGCGATGTTGTGCGCCACGGGCAGCGATTTGCCCGTGACACACAACAGACGGGGCGGGTACGCTCGCTAGCGATATCGATACCGATATCGCAGTGTACAAAGTACCCTATAGAATGAGAAGGGCTGTTTGAGTAGTGAACAACTCCTTTAGGCCTCTTTCACGTTTCCGTGCATTTAACACACGTGTGTCATGGTCCGTGTATATTCTCTCCTTGTGCTTTTCGTATGCTATCGGTGTGACATCTGGATGGAATACGGACAGTATGAACTTGTATACTTTCTTGTCTCTGGCACTGCTGTCTCCGATGCTGCTATTACTTCCGGGTCCGCAGTCAGCGCAGTGAATATGCAAGAGCATAATGAGTGGGACCCGGAAGCAACAAGAGCACCGGAGACAGGTAAGTATAAAAATTATTTTTTTATTAAGAGACAAGTGTGTTCTCCAGTACACGTCACACTGATGTCATACATATCACATCAGTGTGTAGTCCGTGTGACACCCGTGCTGCCGACAGAAAGTGGATATGTCGCCATGTGGAGATGTGGAGCACATGGACACACATGTGCTCCACACAGACACACGGTCCGTGTGAAAACACACACGTGTGCGCAAACCCATTGAATTTAATGTGCCTACGTTTGTCCCTGTCTCTGGTACATATGGAAATGGACACCACACATACCGGAAACATGGACATGTGAAGGAGGACTTAATAATATTTATGAAATCTCATGCACATGTTGCTTAATTTTTCCTTGCAAGTTTGACCCATCAAAGCATTTTTTCAAATCTGCACCATGTCAATTAGTTTACTGTTTTTGCAGCATTTTTTACTTATTCAAATATATGGAAAACAACACAAGCAGAAACAAGTAAAAAAACTAATTTAAAAAAGTGTGTATTTTACATAGTGTTTTTCTTGTGGTTTTTGATGCAGAAAGATCTGCTTCAAATTTTCAAAATGTGCACATACCATCTCTTCTGATAAACATGCATTTTATTTGTGGATTCCCCATAGACCTGAAGAAGATTAATAAAATCTAAAGGTAAAAACATCTAGTTTTATTTTGCGTGTTTCCACAAGGAAAAACACTATAAGGCCACGTTCATACATTCAGTATTTGGTGAGTTTTTTACCTCAGTATTTGTAAACCAGGAGTGGGTAAAAACACAGAAGTGGTGCCCGTGTTTCTATTATACTTTTCCTCTGAGGCAATGTGCATACGCTGAGTATTTGGTGAGTTTTTTACTTCAGTATTTGTAAACCAGGAGTGGGTGATAAATACAGAAGTGGTGCCCGGGTTTCTCATATACTTTTCCTCTGATAGTTCTGTGCTGCTCCCATGGCAGCAGCCGAACTGCGCGGATCCGGGTTCTCAGTGGCTCGAGGGTCTCAGGACCCGGGGGTCGTGTGGCCACTTAAATGAAGGGGGGTATTTACAAAGGATTATAGAGTTCGTGACGCCACTCGTAGTGCGCAGTAACTGGGGTGAGTACCGCCGCTGCCATTGGGGAGTACCCGGGGAGATGACGGGGGCAGCCAGGTGTTGTGACCCTCCACGGGTAGGAAGGATGCCCCGGGACTCGGTGTGGGGATAAGGCCGTAGGATGCAGGGATCACTCTTGTACTTACTCAGTCCATTAAGCAGACACCAACAACCGGGTAAACCAGTTCTCTGGATACCACTGCCGCTAAGGGGAGCTAGTTCGGGTCCCGTCCCCAATGGTGCTGCCTGGTGATTCGTGACCTGCCTCCTGGCACTAAGTTTACTTCTCTGGTGGTCCCGGTAGTGTGAAACTTGCCGGGTTTCGCTCCCCACTATGGCTAGGTGTGGGAGCTTGCTCTCAGGGCTCACGCTTGGGATTTTCTGGACCGTTTTGGATGGAAAGTCCTATCCCCCTCGTTGCGCTAGTGCCCCGATTTTGGAGCGGTGGGGAACGAATCTTGAAGGCTCCGTTCCCCATGGGTAAATTATCGGGTTGCCTGCAGCTACTCCCCGACCTAGGGTCCACGTACCCTGTCGTGCCTCGGTCCCAGCCCGGTGATGGTGCAAGGCCGCCGGCTGTCCTGCTCGACAGATCCAAGACCCTTGCCACGATGCCCTGCGACCGGGGGTCTGATTCCTCTAGGCCCAGACCATTGTCTGCCCCTTAGACAGTTTCGTACGGGAGTCCCCGCTCCCGATATCCTCAGAGCTCCTCACAGCTTGAGGGCTACTCTCTCACCCTCTACTAATACACACTCTCTAACCGACTGACTACACTCGTCACCTCCCCTCCCCAACCCCCAGGTGGGCGACTCTATTCCACTCAAGCCATTCACTGGTGTGTTTGGTGGGTGTGGTGTAGGGTGTATCTAGGATTTGATTAGCTGATGGAGACAACACCATTTGGTTAGGGACCCATAACCAAGAGGGAGGTAGATACTGCACGGGAGGGTAGATTGTGCAATACCCTGTGATGACCTGTTAGTCCAGGGGCGTCACAGTTCTACTCCTGGTTTTGGCTTACAAATACTGAGGTAAAATACTGACCAAATACTCAATGTGTGGACATGGCTTAAGGACTAGTTCAGACGACCGTATTAATCGGACGTGTGCTATCCGACTTTTTGTATTGGCAAGCACACAGACTCATGTTATTCAAAGGGGCATTGCAGATGAACGATTTCACAGAACTTGTCTGTGAAAAAAATTACAGCATGCTGAATCCACTTCAGAAAAACACCAGAGGTCATTTTACTGAGGCCGCTTTGCTGTCATTCTAAGGGCTCATGCGCACGTTGCGCCCTGACCAGTGCAGAAATAAATGCACCCTCTGGCAGACTTGACGCTGCGTGTTGACAAAAAGAATGCATCCAAAACGCATGTATTTTGGATGCATTTTGCATGCATTTTACATGCGTTTTGGATGCATTTTTGTCAGTGCGGTCTCCTGGCACTTCACCTCTGCTACATGCCCTCTCACAGCAGACACAGACAGAGCCGGGTGATGAGAATGAACTCTGATGAACTTCACCCGACTTCATTGTCATCCCGTGGCTCTGTCTCTGTGTGCTGTCATAAACGCAGATGAATTGAGATCAGTGCCAGGACACAGGAGTCCGCAGCAGTGACGTCAGAGCTTCACCCGATTTCACTGACATTGCGTGGCTCTCTTTGTGTCGCGGCCTGATTTGTGGTCACAGGTGAAGGGCTCACCTGTGACCGCAAATCCCCTGAGTGACTGAAGTGAGCAGCGCGATCAGCGGTGCCATCACTCAGGTGACCCGTGGCCACAGCTGCAGTCCTCTACCTGAGAGCGGTGGCTGCGAGTAACCCGAGTGACGTCATCGCTGATCGCGCGTCTCACTTCAGTTGCTGCGTGGCGCTGACAGAGCGGTCGTGGTCTGTGGCCACTCGCTGTCAGCTTCATGTAGCAGAGCAGAAAGCATCGTGTGACCTCATGTGGATTACGTCGGACCTTGAGGGGTATTTGGGGATTAATAAAGTGGTGAAAGAGGGTGTTTTTTTGTCTTTCATTCCAAATAAAAGATTTTTTGGATGTGTGTGTTTATTTTCTTTAACTTACAGGTTAGTCATGGAAGGTATCTCGGGGAGACGCCTGCCATGATGAACCTAAGACTTAGTGGCAGCTATGGCCTGCTGCCATTAACTCCTTATTACCCAGTTTGCCACCGCACCAGGGCAATTCAGGATGAGCCGGGTAGAGTCCCGGGACTGTCGCATGTAATGGATGCGGCAATTCCGGGCAGCTGCTGGCTGATATTGTTAGGCTGGGGGGCTCCCCATAATGTGGAGTTCCCCATTCTGAGAATATCAGACTTCAGCCGTGTGGCTTTACCCTGGCTGGTATCCAAATTGTTGGGGACCGCACGTTGTTGTTTTTTTAATTATATATTTATATTTTTACTGCTCGATATAGACACGCCCACTGGCGGCTGTGATTGGTTGCAGTGAAAGAGCTGTCACTCAGCGTGGGGGCATGTCTGACTGCAACTAATCATAGGCGCTGGTGGGCGGGGGAAGCAGGGAATATGAGATGGAATAATGAGCGGCCGGCATTTTCAAAAGAGGAGAAGCTGCCACAGTGTGAACGCCGTGCAGCGCTGCGCCGGTGATCTTGGATCGGTGAGTATGAGAGTGGGGGTGGGAGAGAGGGACCGACATGGACAGAGAAAGAGAGAGCCCGAAAGACCTGTTATGTAAAAAAAACATGCGGATCGCAACAAAAGTGCAGTGGAAATGCACTGCTTAGCATTTTGGTAGCATTTTTCTACAACTCATTGATTTGAATGGGTGTAGAACGCTGCCAAAACGGACAAAAGAATTGACATGCTGCTTTTTTAAACGCACAGATTTTGTCAAATTTTGGACAATCAAAAAGCTGCGTTCAAAAAAGCAACGTGCGCACGGATTTTGCATGATTCTCATAGACTTTGCTGGGGAAGCACAACGCATGAATTTTGACGATGTGACGCTGCAGCTTAAAACACTGCAGAAACGCACAAAAACCCCCACAACGTGCTCATGAGCCCTTACGGGGACTCTACTCTATCCTTAAAGCCATCCAAAAAATGAGCGTATCACTTCTTTCAACGTTTCCCGAACCTTGAAACAGTTAACACACGTGACATAAAACAGAACATGCGCACAGCAATGTCATTTTGACATTGTTGTGGATAATGTTCTTTTTATTGGAAGCTTTTTGTGATGATCTTTCAGTTGGTTTCTGGGCAGACTCCAGCGCTCGCTCACACAAACGTATAATGGGTGGGGGCTATCTGATGTTTCATCAGGTAGACCTGGGACCAATTTTTTACTATGGGGCAAGGCTGAGCAGCACTTTTTTTCTCATACCAATTTGGCATAAGGAAAAAATCACAGCATGCTGCGATTGGCAGCGTATATCGAACGGCGTGCACCCATACAAGTGAATGGGTGCCTGTGAAACAAGGGACTGCCCTGATGACATGCGATATACGCGGACACAGACAAGAGAGAAGATGGAGACATTTTGTTCTCCATTGTCTCCTCACCTCATGTGAGAGAATAGGATCACAGTAAACTGACACTCCGCTCAAACTTTCATCAGAAAGTCTTTAATATTATTGGCCCGATGAGAAAATATACGGCTGTGTGAGCGAGCCCTAAAAAATGCGTTATAGGCAGGATCAAAAACAAAGTATTCTTATTTAGAATATAAGTGATATGTCGAAAAGTGACAAATATTGCAGCAGAAAAAAAAACAAAATAAAAACGCATGTAGAAAAACTCACTAAAAAATGCAATGAAAAACTGCAGGTGACCTAATTTACAGGAGTGCTGCAGAAAATACGCAAACTGGAAAACGCACCAAGTACTCATTGTGCCCGAGTGCCTTCATTAGGTAACACTAACAAGAGCAATATACATTTCTGTCGTGCTGTATACCCGATTATATCTGTGCTTGCAATTTCACACCACACATGTATGACAGCCCTAGAGAGTTAAGCATGCTTTGACTTATCCACTAAGGCGACCTCTGCCGGTTAAATATGGCAATATCCATGTGTTACTAACAATAAGTCAGTGACCACATAGATCCTATATTTAGCTGTGTAGGCGATGAATAGGATTTAGTAGAAGCAAGTACGCTAAATATGTTCTCTTACCTTCCACTCTCAAATGTTTGATGCAAATCCACTAAGTGTCCATCATACAGAGGATCTGGCAGAAATTAAAATACGTTACTAGGTATGCACAATATACTGGATTATAGTGGCCGTAGATTACTTACTGCTTTCCAGTTGACTAGTATAACTTGCATTATCGGCCATATCCATGCTTTTAGCGGATGGGACAAATGTCATGCAATGACCCCAATACTACACACTATCATTGACGGTTTAGATTGGTTGGTACAGCATTAATATTTGGTGTTTTGATTTTTTTTCAACTTACAATCATTTTGTGGGGGATGAGGTCATACACGCCTGTGAGGAATTTGTTAAGCAAATATGCTTCTGCCAGTGATTGATAGCGCCATTTAAAGGGAGCCTGTCAAGGAAAAAAATGCTATAAGGCCTAGGACACACAGCGAGAAAAACGGTGCGAGTGGAATGCAATAAAAAAAATCATATTCCACTTGGACCAATATTACTCTATCGGACTGAGAAAACAGCCGCAGCATGCTGCGAGTGGAATGTGATCCTGTTCCACTTGCACACATGCAAGTCTATGGGGCGGAAAAAACATTGCACTGCTCGCGTGTTACATTGGTGTAACGCTACAGCAGTGTGAGAATCGCAATAGCCAGCAACAGAGGAGATAAATCCCTCCCTCCCCTCTGCAGTGCCGCCCCATCCCCTTTGCAGCATGAACCTTGCATGACACTCGGCTCCCACTGTGCTGCGAGTGTGAGCCGAGTATCATGTGAAGACTCTCACACAACCCCGTGTGGCCCCAGCCTTAACCTGCGGTTGTGGAGTAAATCTGCACAATAAAAGTGTTCTAACGCCATGTGGCTGCCACACTAAAAGCCCCGCTTCTGGGAGGAAATTAGTTTTATTCCTCCAAGCCGCTTTCAGTCATAGAGGTGTGGTCAGCTCTGTTTCAGTCACTGCTCTGTGCATAGTCAGCGTAAGCACGCCTCTGACACTGACTAACAGCAGCATCATCATTGCATCAGTACAGAGCTGGTTATCAGTCAGTGTCGGGCACATGGTTACAGCTGGTTTTCACTATGCAGAAAGCGCAGTGGCGGACATATCATTGGTGCATCCCATTCAGCCGCACATGGGGCCAAGTGATAAGGGGGCCCATTTTTACCACCAAAACAGGTGGAATTGTGCATTTTGATGAGTTATTGAACTGAAAAGGTCCCATATACTGTTCTTGCACATTGGACCTTTTATTCCTGTGTCCGCCAATGGGTGCAGGAACTGAAATCATACCAGCTGCTCCCCAATGACAGTATGTCCAAGACTGCTGAGAGTAAAGAACATTATTGGCTTCCGGCAGAGAGGCTCTTACTATGTTGACTGTGCAGGAGGGGGGCCACTCGGGTGCCACTCTCCTTTGCCAAGGAGGCTCCATGTGACTTCGGGTGGGGTACATGAAACTTACTGATTTCTTAAGGCCAGTGTCCATCACCCCACTGGCTGTCATTGTCGTAGACACTTAGTAACACACGCAACACTAACGTTCGCGTAGCCAACCAGAATCACTCACTTTTATTCTTCACACCGTTATGACAGCCATGGCCTTCTTTTCCTTTCTTTATCTTAGTGTGGGGTACTGCTCTTCAAACTGTCCCTTTCCACTATCTTGGACCTTGTTCTCAAGCTCCGGGGTCTGTGTCTCCTTTCCCCGCTTCCTTACACCTACATCTGAATCTGGGCCCCGACAGCTCTATAGCTGGACGACTCCCTAAGCCTGCCAGGGTGAGACATATTGTAGGCTACAGACAGATTGAGGTTACCTCAGGGTTCCCTGACCAGCTCTAGCAACGAGGCCACGTTTTCTCACACTTGAATCCCCCTTCTCTAATGGTTCCCTCTTGAGCCTTCCCTTCTGTCTTTTTTCTCGCCATCTTTAACTCCTCCTTTAACCCTATCCTTTCCTACTCTACTGCTATCCCAACCCAACCACTAGGTGGCACATACTGGTAAACAGTATCGGATCTGCTGCATCTGGAACCTGCACCTGGCTAGCATCACTTACATATTAACATATGCAATACAATTGGCAGAGCACATAGAATATATAGCATAACCAGTTCAGAGGCACGGCCACTTCCTATAGCTGCACGCCATCAGATTGCTATTAACCTGCAGATTTACCCCATGTTTGCATGTTAATAGCGTTTTTTACTTCACAGGTTCCCTTTAAGTGGTTAAACAGCAGCTATCGGCACTGCACCCCTCCCCCAATTTGTTCTATGATGGATATGTTCATCATTAAGCGTTAAGGGCTAAAATGATTTTCTCACATTAGGAAGAAACAACATTTTCCAGACATAGCTGCACTCCAGTTCATTGCTTGTGTCTGGTTTTACAGCCCAGCTTCTTTATTTAGAATGAACCAGAGCTGCAATATCAGATACTACACATGGACAAGAGTGGATCTGTTCCTAGAAAAAAAGCACTCTCTTAGGCTATGTGCGCACTTTGCGTCAGAGTACCTGCAGTTTATTCTGCACGTTTTCCTTCCCTTGGTTTTTGACCAAATGGCTTTTGACCATTTTTTAGCGCTAAAAACGCATGCGTTTTTAGTGCGTTTTTAGCGCTTTTTACCTGCGTTTTCACCTGCGTTTCTGCAGATGCGTTTTGTTGATCAAGACACTGAGAAATAAAGTTGAAATAGTCAAAAAGAATGAAAAAAGAGAAAAAAAGTATAAAATTAACTTTTATTAAAAATATATGTGAAATTATCAATTTTAATGAAAAAATAGTGGTTATGCATATTTTATCAGAAAAATAGGTGAAGTTTATAATTTTTTAACATTTAAATTTTCGGTTATTGTGTGTGTGTAAATGAACATTAGAACCCATTAATTTTTGCCCAGAAAAGCATGCGTTTTTGGAGGCAAAAACGCAGTGGAAAAGCAGGTAAAAAGCATGAAAAACGCAGGAATTGTGATTTTGGTTGCGTTTTGCCATTTCTCATTGACTCCAATGTTAAGGAAACGCTGCAGAAATGGCAAAAACAACTGACATGCTGCTTCTTTTTCAGCATGGTTTTTGACCACAAATATGCAAATTAAACGCTGCAGAAAAAAAAGCAAAGTGCAGACAGGATTTCAGCTTTTCCCATAGACTTTGCTGGAAAACAAAAACGCATGCGTTTTAGCGCAAAAACGCTGCTGCTAAAACCGCTGCAGAAACGCGGAAAAAAACGCAACGTGCGAACATAGCCTAAGTAATCTAATACAAACCATTTGGTCTCATACTCATCGCTGGACTTGTATTATTTATGTATTATTTAGTGTCAAAAGAAGGATTGGTGGAGCATTGGGAAAGTCCCATATGGGAAAAATCTTTAGGTATATTCACACATTTATTCAGGCGGATTTGGAGTGAGTCTGCTCCACAAAGCGGTCAGAAAATGTTCAAAAGACTCTTCCTATTCATTTCTATGTAAAAATAAATAAACTCTGTTATTCATAACGTCAGTCTTTTGAGCATTGTGACAGGGTCCTTCTCCCATATCACACAACCAACAGAGAGAGATAAGTGAGCAATCCAAGAATATTTATTCTAAGCAAATCAAACGGTCCATAAAATAATCCACCATACAGAGGGTAAAAATAGTAAAGAAACACGAATATAGTCCAGTTAACGATAAATGTCCCAGGAGGTTAATCATAATCCTCCAGCAGTCCTTTTCGAAGGAAATCGGGGTGTCTAAGGGGTACTTTGCACGCTACGACATTGCTAGCCGATTGTAGCAATGCCAAGCGCGATAGTCCCCGCCCCCGTCGCAGATGCGATATATTTTGATAGCTGCCGTAGCGAACATTATCGCTACGGCAGCTTCACACGCACTTACCTGCCCTGCGACATCGCTCTGGCCGGCGACCCGCCTCCTTCCTAAGGGGGCGGGTCGTGCGGCGTCACAGTGACGTCACATGGCAGGCAGCGAATAGAAGCGGAGGGGCGGTGATGAGCAGGACGTAAACATCCCGCCCACCTCCTTCCTTCTTCATTGCAGGCGGGACGCAGGTAAGGCGATGTTCCTCGCTCCTGCGGCTTCATACACAGCGATGTGTGCTGCCACAGGAAAGAGGAACAACATCGTACCTGTCACTGCAGCGAAATTATGGAAATGACCGACACTACACAGATCACTGATTTTCGACGCTTTTGCCATCGTTTATCGGTGCTTCTAGGCTTTACACGTTGCAATGTCGTTACCGGCGCCGGATGTGCGTCAATTTCGATTTGACCCCGACGATATCGCAGTAGCGATGTCGCAACGTGCAAAGTACCCCTAAGTCTCCTCAGAGGATCAATCTTAAGGGTGCTTTACAGGCTGCGACATCGCTAGCGATCTAGCGTGTCACATCGCTAACGAGATCGCTAGCGATGTCGCAGCGTGTAAAGCACCCTTTACTCCTTTCTTCTCCTGCTCAGCCAGACTGAATTGCTAATCCACTGAGGCCCGTTTCACACGTCAGTGAAAAACACAGACGTTTTTCACTGGCGTGTAAAACACGCACATGTCCCTGCGTGTGCCGAAAATCACGGCACACGTGGGTTGTCTAAGTGCAATCCGAGCTCCGTTCTCCGTGGCCCGTGATTGCACTTAGAGATTCACTCACCTGCGCCCGCTCCCGCTGTCCATGGTGCTGATCGCTCCCGCGACGCAGCATCCGGCCGGCGGTGACCCCCGCAGGAGCTGCTTCCGGGTCGGCTGTGTCGCGCATAATGAATATGCGCGACAGTAATCAGCCGGCACAGAAGGAGCAGGGAGGACGGGCTGCAGAGGACATCGCTCGACGCCGGGTGAGTAAAAATGTTTTTTATTTTAAAAGCACGTTTTTTTCTGGCACGTGTTTCACGGACCACACCACTGCGTGGTCCGTTTAACATCAGTGATGCCAGAAAAAAATGGACATGTCTCCGTGCGGCAATCACGCACACGCGAGTACGCTGCACGGAGACACGTGCAGTGACAAATCACTGACGTGTGAGCAGACCCCTTGATTATAATGGGTCTGCGTATGTCAGTGATTCTGGTACGTTTAAAAAAAAGCACAAACGTCCCAGAATCACTGACGTGTGAAAGGGGCCTGAGGTGGAGTCCAGGTCCCCTCCCCCACACCTAGGGACAGAAGCACTTCAAGGAGTTATAACCCTGCAGACAGGATAAACAATACATTGAATACACAGACCACCATGCCCAAAACATGAACCCACACAAAATGGTACATGACCCACAATATCCCACCATCACAACCATCTTTTAGCCATTTAAAATTTCCAAAAATGCATACTCTTCATGCATTGTCCACTTGGAAGATACTTTGTACTTTAAAAATAGAATCAATGGTAATGCAAAAAAAAATGTTCAGAAAACGCATAGTATTGTTTTGGAGTATTTTGTAAATATTTTCTCCTTAAAAATGCTCAAAAGATGCCACAAGAAAAAAACAACAATTCTTCTGAAAAATACGTTGTGGGCACGAACCCCAACAAACTGCTTTAGTAAACACTCGAAAAACATGCAAACAGACGCTCCAGGAAAAGAAACGCCAGTATTCCCTAAAGCAATTTACACTTGAAAACTTTTTGGGTTCACCCACCTGGAAAAACCATTGTATGCACATACTCTAAATGTATCCATACTCACAGAACTCATATATCCCTCTGACTTTAGGACTAAGTCCACATGAGCATAAAAAAAGGTTTGATTTTCATCCAGAAAAAAATCGGACTATTTTTCATCTGTATTGTCATCCGTATGGCATTTGTTTTTATACATTAGTAGTTATTAAAATTTACAAGAACAAATAATTTCCTATGTTAAATAATTGCAATGTATCTGGAAAAATCGGATGCCATATGGTTTATCTTTTTTGTGCACACATAGACTTGAATAGTTGGGTCTCATCCATCATAATACAGAGCAGACTAGTGCATGGTGCGATTTTCTTTTTTTTCTTTTTCATGTAGACATTCAGTCAGTTGAATATAAACGCTCATCTGAACGGCCCAATTAAATAACATTGGTCCGAGGGCTGTCGTATTTTTTCACGGACAGCACTCATACTGAAAATAAAGTCATGTGAACGTAGCCTTACTGGCTGCAGTTGTGTACCGCCATTGACGGCAGATCATGTGGCCGCTATGGGGACCATGAGTTGGGGGCTTGTTGCCAGCACTGTGCCCCCACCCAACATCACACTTTCAACTGTATCGGCATCATGGATGCCAATACAGTTAAAAACAATGATGACAGAGGGAGCACTCCGCTGTCTGCTCCCGCCTCCATCATTCACACGCTCAGTCTGTATTCTAACGTATCAGCACAGTGGGCGCAATCATGTCACTACTATGCGCCCTCTGTGCCAAGATGTGCAGAGCTGCAGAATACACACCACTGCAGAGACCAGAGCAGCGGGGGAGAGAGGAGAAGAGTATCTAATTTTTATATTTAAATCAGTGAATGCGCTGGTGGAGGACTGTGGGGTGTGCATTATGCTATTTGGAGGACTATGGTGGTGCATTATAAAATATGGCGGACTATAGCGTGTGCATTTTACTATTTGGAGAGCTATGGGGGTGCATTATAATATATCGCGGACTATTGGGTGGGCATTATACTATTTGGAGGACTATGGGGTGCATTATACTATTTTGAGGACTATGGGATGCATTATAATATATGGAGGAGTATGGCTTGTGCATTATAATATATGGACTACTATGGAGGTGCATTATAATATATGAAGGACTATAGGGCGCATTACAATATATGTTGGACTACGGGTGTGCGCTATAACATATGGAGGGCTATGGATGGTGCATTATATGATATGTAGGGCTATGGGGATACATTATTATACATGGAAGACTATGAGGTTGCATTATACTATATGGGCGACTATGGGGTGCATTACAATATACAGAGGATGAAGGGGGGCATTTATAACATATGGAGGGCTATGGATGTTGCATTATATTGGGGACTATGGAGGTGCATTATAATATATCCAGGACTATGGGGCTCATTATACTATATGGAGGACTATGGGAGGGTGCATTATACTATATGGAAAGCAATGTGGGGCCCATTATAGTATATGGAGGACTATAAGGTGAATTATACTATATGAAGGACTATGTGGGGCCCATTATACCATATGGTGGACTATGAGGGATGCATTATACTATATGGAAGGCAATGTGGGACCCATTATACTATATGGCTGACTTTGTGGGGTGCATTATACTATATGGAAGGAAATGTAAGGCTTATTATACTATATGGAGGACTATAGGAAATAATTATTATGGAAGGTAATGTGGGACTCATTATACTATATGGTGGACAATAGGGATGCAGAATAATAATACTATATGAAGGACTATGTGGGGCAATTATACTATATGGAATGCTATGTGGGGGCCATGATAATATTTGGAGAGCTATGTGGAGGTCATTATACTATTTAGAGGGCTATGTGTGGGCTATTATAATATTTGGAGGGCTATGAGGTAGCATTTATACTTTATGGATGGCTATTTGAGGCCATTATACAGTGTGATGAGGTGTGGGGGCCTTTATACTGTATGTAGACCCATTATACTGCATGAAGGGCTGTGTGGGGGTCACAGTTGGGGCTCATACTTTTTTGGCGTCACCATACTTTGACTGGGTAGCTTAATGTGGAGTATAGGAATCCACTGTGGGGTTTCATATAGTGTTTGTGGGGCACTTTTGTTGGCATCATACTTTATCGGTACAATGAAAGTGGAATCTAGGGGCTTCAGCAGCAGGAAAATTATTTGTAAGGGCTGTAAAGTTGTGAGGTGTGTTCTTATGTGACCCAGGTGAATATTACTATTATTATTTTTAATATATACTTTTTTTTGGGGGCGGTGCTCAATTAGAAATTCTGCTATGGGTTCTCAGGATTTCTATGTGCCCCCCTGACTGCAAAGTTAATATTCTGTGCACATTTCCTCATCTGATCAGTTAATCTTTTATCCTCCTTTACATAAAATGATACTGAATATCTATGTAAATAATTTCAAATCAGCTGTTCCTTTAATCATGTGAATGTTCTTGCTCTGATTGCACGTTTAGATATGGCATTAAAGTCATCTGGATGCCTAAATCAGCAATTTACTTTACATTTAGTTAATCAGGTTTTATGTTGTTTAATTTTCAATCCTATTTAATCAAAATTCCATAGATTTTTTTTTTAAACTTAAATCTCTACAGCTGTTGTCTTAACTATTTTCTATAAAGATCTTAAAGGGTTGGCCAACTTTGACACAAAAGTCCGTAGTCACTAGAGTTGAGCGGATCGGCCATAATCTGGGTCCGTCGGATCGGGTTGCCGCCGAAGTCCGGATCCGATCCGAAATCCTCGGCTATGTAAATCAATGGGGAGTCGGATCCGGAGAGAGAGAAAAAAAAAACAAAAAAAAAACACTGATCCGGATCGTGCACCCCGAATCCCGGGTACTGGTCGGACTCGGATCGGGCACTCAAACCATACGGATTCGGATTTTGCGGATCCGGGTCTGCTCAACCCTAGTAGTCACTTTATGTAACTAAAGGCTTCGGAATTGTGAGAACGTGCATTGTGCTCGCTGTCAGGATTACCTGGTGTTGCCAATGTGAGTGAGAGCTCATTTGACTGCATGTATGTGATTTGTGTACTTGCGGTCACATGCCTACTAGACGTTCTTGGCCTCTTTTAGAAGAAGTGCATTAGCAAAGCCGCATATGGCATGAGACCACAGGTCTGCAAATCACATATATGCGTGGTCACAAGGCGGCCTGCTCACACTGGCAACATAAACTGCACACTGTCACGATTCAGAGGTTTGCAGTCACATAGACTGCGTTTTTTTATTTCAAGCTTGTACAACCCCTTCATGGAGTTATTCCAACTTTATACATCTTCACAATGCACATAGGTTCAGATGAGCATATCTTCAGTCTGTGTGCTGTCCATGTGCAAAACAAACTACACACGGACAGCATACTGACCATATGCCAGTGTAAAAATCACAGCATACATGCATTTCACAGACTAGAATAGTGTTTGCAATGGGGGGGGGGGGCAGCTAGTGTGCCCGTCTACAACACGGATGAGTGTACACAGTGCTTAGACTGAAATTGCACAAATTGTAGCCATAACTGGCCTGAATATTTCAACAGCCATCCGAACACGGCAGGATAAAGTGTAAGGGCTCATTCACACATCAGTTTATCATATACGAGTTGTATCTGTGTTTTCCACAGATAGCACTCGTACCTGAACTGAGAAGTCTGTGCAAAATCAAGGAGACATATCCGTTATTAATCTGAATGTCAAATCAAACTCTGCAATGAAAGTGTATAGGTCAGGGAAGAAATTAGAGAGGTCTTGGATGCCATCCATGTGGTCTGTTTTTCACTGATAGAACCAGTAAATGATGCTGTGGAGGAGAAAGCGTAATAGGGTCTTACGGTAGGGAAACGAGACACAATAGGATCACGGTACACTCACCTTCTCACATTGAGAGAGTCACAACCCCTATGTCACACACTCAGTAATGATATCCGCTGCAGCCCCAAAATTTAAAGTAAGTAGCAGGACGTAGATTGAAATCGAGTATATACCGCGCTGATACTCAATGGTATATTAATACAATTCCTTTATTGTTCATACAGGTCTACGCGTTTCAGAGACATCTGTCTCCTTCCTCAGGACATCAAAAAGGAACAATACCTCAAATTAAAGGTAGTGTTCCTTTGACGTCCTGAGGAAGGAGACAGATGTCTCTGAAAAGCGTAGACCTGTATGAACAATAAAGGAATTGTATTAATATACCATTGTGTATCAGCGCAGTATATACCCGATTTTGATCTACGACCTACTACTTTCACTGATAGAAGGTAGAGACATTTTTCTTATTTTTTTTCTCTTTAGTGAAAAAAAAAACTGATTAAACTGACCAAACTGTCATGAAAATCACTGAAGAATATCTGTGTATTTTGCTTGTGTGTTAAAAGAACCCTGAAGTATGAATTTGTCCTAAGTTTCAGAATAATGTAGGGGCAGAGATCCTGATTCCAGCGATGTGTCACTTACTGGGCTGCTTAGTGTAGTTTTGTTAAATCACTGATTAATCAGAAGTATATTATTATTAGAGGACTACTTGTCATGCTGCCAGGTAGTCCAACATATTCATAAGCTCTGTATAACTGCTAGATGTACGGCAGAGAAAACGTTGATTTTATCAAAATGACAGCAAACAGCTCAGTAAGTGACACCTCGCTGGAATCAAGATTTCTGTCTATACATTATGCTGCTCTCAGATGGTGGAGCAAAAACCTGGTGACAGATTCCCTTAAAGAACATTTTTTTGCCTGTTTTTGTAGGGTTTTGCTTATAATCAAATGTCATTGCATACTGTCAGGCAACCCTGGCCAATTCAATTGTCTGCTAAGATAAATTTTGGTTCAGCTTTCTGGCAGATCCCCATTCTTCTCAGGTCCCTAGAAATAACTGAACGTAAATGTCATGGGGCAAGTTATCCGCCTTAATTGTCAGCCAAAGAATCTTTCAGCTGCCCATGGTCCACTTAAGTGTCCTTAAGAGTCTGAACAAGCCGTAATAAGATGGTTATACATCAATTCATTTTTAGCTGATAGATCTTCAGCTGCCAATTACCACCACTGATTACCCATTAATATGCCCGTCTAGCACTTATTAGCTTCTATTGAGGTGAGTTACTGCCAGGAGAACCTTTGGTAGACGTGTCTACACTGATCGGGATAGATAGCAAATTAGTTATAAAGAAGACAAAGCATTCTGGGCCTTCAAAATGTGTCTGAGCTGATTTCTAAATGTGTTTTTTTGAGAAACTTGCTCTGTCTGCAGAGTGTATATTTAGTAGTTTGGCAGCTTCGACCATCTCCTTCTCTGCCAGTCTTAGGGGGTTCATATGTAAGAAGGTAACACAATCCCCTTCTGAGCTCCTCTCCCTATAAGGAGCCTTGAAGAGTCTGCTAATTATACCAGCTCATATCTTCTGGGCACCAGCAGCAACCTCTTGGGGTTCAGTCATCTTGGACGTAGTGCTGTGACGAAGACCTGTGTCCCCAGGCACCATGGCGCAGGTCAGTCTGCATTCTACCGGTGTCATCCGCCTTGCTCAAGAACCTTTCCCTTTGAGTTATGAAGCTCTGCCATATTTTTTATTTTTATTCTTCCATCTTATTTTTATTTTTTTTTTACTGCCTTGGTTTTTAGGCATGGGTGGGATTTTTATATTTTCATGCCTGATCCACCAGAAGAAAAGTTGGTTAAATCTGCAAATTCCTGTGGATACATAAAATGCCTGGATTGATTTTTTTTAAGTTGGATTGACAAAAGGAATATGAAAAAATACCTGCACCAGCAGCAGGCCCTTCTCCACCACTCTGTGTCTGGGTAGAAGGTGTGGAGTAGAGTTGTAGCTCCTTCTATTGTAGCCCATTCTTCTTACGCAGTTAATGGATGGATTAATTATGCTTTGGGAACCCCGTTAGTGGTTACCAGAACTCATATCATGCATTTGTTTGGTTTGCAGCCTACAGACCAGCAGCAAGATGCGAGGTCCTTCCTCAGCGAGGAAATGATCGCTGGTAAGAATGTCCTTTCTTTGCTTTTTTTTTTACTAGTCATGTGTTGGTATAATATATGTGCGGGTGTGTGTGTGTATATAGATAGATAGATCTATCTGTATGTGTATGTGTATATATATATATATTATATATGTATATCTCCACACGTGTGTGTATGTAATGTGTGTGTGTATATGTAATATATATATACAAATATACACGTGTGTATGTATATATGTGTGTATATATATATATATATATATATATATATATATATATATATATATATATATATATATATATATACACATACACATAAATACATACATATATATATATATATATATATATATATGTATGTATTTATGTGTATGTGTGTATATATATATATATATATATATATATATATATATATATATATGTGTGTGTATGTATATATGCCATATTGCGCGAGTACAGGTGCATGATTCTGTAATATTCACAAATTAGTGTAGACGTTCAATCTACTGTTTTTGGCAAAATCAGGCTCAAAATTTTATTAGGTACAAGATGGCAGCCATAGCAATTAAGAAGAGCCAAGACATATAGAGACTTGGGTTGAATACTAGTATTAGGCCTTTAATGAAATCTATGTAACTTTTAACAGTAAAAAGCAATAGATTTTTAATAATAAGAAAAAATAAAATATATATACATATATATATAATATATATACATGTATATATTTGTGTGTGTGTGTGTGTATGTATATATATATATAAATATGTATGTATGTATGTATGTATGTATGTATGTATATATATATATATATATATATATATATATATATATAATATATGCAAAAAGGAAGGGAGCCAGCACTGCCTATGAGTTGCATGCAACAATGAGAAAGTAAAAAGTGTAATATTCACAAATTCATTCCTACTGTGACAGTTCAATGAGATTTTTGGCAAATAATTGATCAATGATTTGAGCCCCCCTGCCCCGTCATGGCAAATCTCTATAAGGGGGGTCCCTACACTATATTTATAATTTATATACGTACCCTAAGGTCTCGTGTAATGCGCAGGACCGTATAAGAACATCACCTACCTGACAAGTGTCAGAACCGCTCCCATGCTGCAAGGGCTGACAACTGCAAGTAAAAGGGCAGTCCAGGTGCCAGTGTGTGTGGCAGAACCACACACACCAGCACAATGTCAGAACTGACCCCCACAGTGCCAGACCAGCAAACATGGATGAAGGGCGGAACAGCCCCAGGCAGGTGGTGCTTTAAGTAATAATGCCTATGGAACAGGAGGCGGTGGCTGTGTGTGAACAGGCACCAACATAAAGCAAGCATCAAAGATAAGTTTGAGGAGTAGTAAGAGACCTTACTCTATAAATTTGTACAGTCAGAGAATTACTGTGCAAGGGAGAACAGCCCATCCAAGCTAGTAATGTATTATCAGGGCAAAGCAATGTATAATGATAAATTAGGCCATAGACCTCCAAACTTAGGACGCGTGAGGACAAGTTGTATATGTGGTGACACCACCAAGAGACAGATCTTCATGTTATCTTTTTCTTTCAACAGAGTTCAAGGCCGCCTTTGACATGTTTGACACTGATGGCGGCGGTGACATCAGCACCAAGGAGTTGGGTACTGTCATGAGGATGTTGGGACAGACCCCAACAAAGGAAGAGTTGGATGCCATCATTGAGGAAGTAGATGAAGATGGTGAGTTTAGGCAGAAGTAGAAAAAAAACGCTCTTAGAATTCACTGTCTACATTACAGTTAGCCCTATTATTTTCTATGTGACATTAATCTTATAGTCCAGTACAGTATGGTGTTTGATAACTCCTGATCATTTACGAGGGGGATCCTCTGCCTGTCAATAGTTAAGATCTGACATCTGATACCTGGGATATGTTTGCATAATAAATACAGTTGAAGAAATAACTATGATGTCTTACAGGCAGCGGTACCATCGACTTTGAAGAGTTCTTGGTCATGATGGTGCGCCAGATGAAAGAGGATGCACAAGGAAAAAGCGAGGAGGAGTTGGCTGAATGTTTCCGCGTCTTTGACAAGTGAGTATCTACTTTCATTGCCCAATTCTTGACACATAGAAATGCATGTAAGCCAACTTCATGACTTCCTTCCACCTTGATGATGGACTCTCTCGTTTCCTCTCAGGAATGCTGATGGGTACATTGATAGTGAAGAGCTGGGAGAGATCCTCCGTTCCTCTGGTGAGAGTATCACAGATGAGGAAATTGAAGAGCTGATGAAGGATGGGGACAAAAACAACGATGGCAAGATAGACTTTGATGGTAAGTTAGTTTACCCTTTCTATGATGGGTATGTCATGTTGATGTTGGCATCATATGGTGTATGGCATTATGTTAAGTTGTGCCATATCTAGCAAAATAGAATATTTCTCAGCACATAAACTAATGTATACATGTCTTTATATCTTTGCAGAGTTCCTCAAGATGATGGAAGGTGTACAATAAGCTGTTCATTCCTCTGGAGTAATTTTTTTTTAATCAAACAATCAAATCTTTATTTATGTAAAAGAGCAAGCATACATACAAATAAAAGACACAACATATCCAAAATAGAAATAAACATTGTACAGATCTTGAGTGTAATTAAAGAAGTTCATACATATGCAATAATAAAGATATTACATAATGTCATGGTTTCCTTGTGTACTTTGAAAATGATAATACAGTAATAAAGTCATTCATACACAAGTTAGTAGGTTTATCCTGGAAGATGTTTTGGGGTAGTATACAACTTGTGGCAATATGTATAGTATCAATAATACTGAAGAAAATTCGGGTGGCACTCCCAATCTCATATGCAGGTGCTCGTGTCCAGGGATGGCAACCCCATAAATCAGAGGACAAGAAGGACCAGCACTCAAAATACTTTGCTCCTTAGAATTTCCTTTATTCCTTCGTTAGTGTGATGTGTTTTGGCTACACTGACTTCTTCAAACAAGATGTAAATGAATGTCTTGTTTGAAAAAGGCAGTGTAGCCGAAACGCGTTACACCAACTATGGGAGAATTATGGATAAAGGAAATTCAAAGGAGCAAAATATTTTGAGTGCTGGTCCTTTTTGTCTTCTAGTATCAATAAAAGAGATGAGTGAATTGATTAGCTGGTCCCTCGTTTAGTGGCCAGGTCAGTACACCTTGCCTAAGAGAGAGTCACCTCCTACCTATCTGACGGAATATGCAACATCTGTTTTAATTAGCTAACGAGGTTTGTTGTCACAGTTGGGGCATGATGCACACACAACAGTACGCCTGGTCGGCTAATAAAAAGTGGAGCTGTGGATGACTGCAGATAGGAGTCCCTTGATGAGCTCCCATCCAGTTGACATGGAGTACTGACCTGGCCACAGGACCAGGGCCCTGCAAAAACCTATTCTTTCATCTCTAATCAGTAACCAGTATGCATATAGGTAAAATAAAGGTGATAGCATAAAGTTATGAATACAGAAAAGAACTAACATGTACCTAAAGATGTACGGATAATAGACAAATCATTCACCTTTATATCATACATATCTGCTTACATGGTTTTGGTATATAAGTGCTGTTCCTTGTCTCCACAGTAGAATGGTATGGTCCATTGATCAGTACTGTATAATAAACCTATAGTCTAAGTGAAGAACTAAGCATGGCGTCAGTCACGTGACACACATACACATCATGACAATCAGTAAGCAACACTGCTGCTGTAGATTGTATGTATTCCTATCTGTTCTTCAGTATACTCTTATTCACATGCGCAGTTAATATGATTGTCCTCTCACCTGACCAATGCCATTTTTAGTCCAAAGTAGCTCTGTGGATTCAGTATACAGGAGTGATTTCGGCTATACAATTATTTCAACAATAGAGATAAGACCTAGCATCACCTTGGGCAGGTGCTCTGGAAAAATAAAATATGATACTCAAAGAAGAGAGTTCCGGCACACTGTGCTGTTTCCCAAAAAAGGAGAATACGCTAATTCAAGTAGTTTTAATCTGTTTTTTTCTTTATTGGAAAATAATGTTGTGCTGTACATGAATAGAAAATCCGCCAGGATGTTTCGGCCCTAGGCCTTCATCAGGTCGGACAATCTCACCATGTCGAGCAAAGATCCGTAATAAAGGGAAAATAGTGAATCGTCAGTCGTCATAAATATGATCCAGCATGGAATCTAGTCCTGTAGGGAGGTAGAGACCTTGGAAAAGTCCTGTGGGGTGATTCAGTGGACTGGGTGGACTAGAATGTCCTGCATGGATGTAATAAGGCTAAAGGCCTATTGGTTATTAAGGCTCTGGGTCCGTTACTTCCGGATTGGATAAATAATGAACATACCACATAATACGTACTGCTGTTGCCAGTGGCAATGGATATGTCATTAAGGAGCTGCTAGTCCGCAAGGATACTAGTTAAGATAGGGTGCCTATGCTGGTGGCAGTAGTATATCTGCAAATATAACTTTGTGGATGTATTGAGGCTAAAAGCCTAATTGTTGTTATGGATCCAGATCTGGCGATTCACTATTTTCCCTTTATTACGGATCTTTGCTCGACATGGTCTGATTGTCCTACCTGATGAAGGCCTAGGGCCGAAACGTCCTGGCGGATTTTCTATTCATGTACAGCACAACATTATTTTCCAATAAAGAAAAAACAGATTAAAACTACTTGAATTAGCTTATTCTCCTTTTTTGGGAAACAGCACAGTGTGCCGGAACTCTCTTCTTTGAATACAATTATTTCGGACAAAGGCTACTGCACTGTAGTGATAAGGATACGTGACATTATATATATATATATATATATATATATATATATATATATATATATACACATATATATACTGTATATATATAAATACAGTATATATATATATATATATATATATATATATATATATATATATATTAGTATAAGGACAGGGTTAAATTTCTTTATTCTCTTAACCGATACAGTAAAGCATAAAAACTGGAATAACCCTTTGAAGTGAACTGGTGCTGGGAAAATGAAGTGTTAACGTCCCACTCGCCAAGATGCCATCTGTGTGCTGACCAGGGGGTGGGCAATCCAGTTTTTGTTCTTTTAACTGGAGAAAGTATCCAAAAATCAGTCAACGTTATTATGGACACATTGAAAAGCCATAATCGCTCAGGATCTCAGCCTATTGTTCTGAAAACTGATGTGTTAAAGTGCTATGAATGGTAAAATGATAATCACAATAATCTGTACATGCTACTTCAAAATACATTGTCAAGTCCATTTTTTTCATGAACACTAGAAAAAGACTCCTCCTTTACAGACTCTCTAGGAATCTACAGATACTTGGCATCCCTGTGGTCAGGGATATGTTCTGATGTCCGTCCCAACTCCTCCCTTCTAATCTTATGATGCAGGAGACCACTAGAGCTGAGGGGAGGAGACGGGAAGCGATGGCCAGACAATTCCCTCCCCAACAGACACTTGGCAATTCAGCAAGTGATCTATTAAAAGATCATTTTCCCAGTTACAGTATGTCAGGAACATGAATGGCAACATATGTATCTTCACACTTTCCTCTCTAGTTGTATTAGCCTTAGGGATATGTCAAACTGGTTAAAAATTCACTTTGTCTGGTTGTGGAGAACATGCCCCAGGTAAGCTGTGTTCATCTTTCCCGGGGTGTCATACGGAGCGATGTGTGCAGCCTCGGGAACGACGAACAACCTGCGTCCAGGAAATTGATCAATATTTTGAAAATGAACGACGTGTCAGCGAGCAACGATAAGGTGAGTATTTTTTGCTCGATCACAGTCGCTCGTAGCTGTCACACGCTACGATATGTCAAACGATGCTGGATGTGCGTCACTATCGACATGACCCCGACGACATAACGTTAGATATATCGTAGCATGTAACGGGCCGTTAAGACTTTCAATGTGGAAGAGACTGTTTTTTGGTGTAGATACCCTCTTCTGTCCTGTTCAACTAAAGTATCAAGATCCCATTTCCACCTCAAAGAGAGTTGAGAGGGTAGATTTCATGGTTCTCTTGTGAAATGAGGGCACAATAACCTAAGATCAAATGACCAGAAGGGATGAAAGAAGACAAATTGGGAGAAGAAAACAATGATGTAATGTAAAGCTCCTAGGCCCAAATGCAAAATCTCCAGCAGGGCTGCTATCGCAGATCTTTAGTAGTATTTGTCATCTTTATAGGTCAAAGGGACCTTTTGGAGCAACTGTGTCCATTTCCTGACACGCCACTATTTAGATGATTAAAGGGGTAGCACAAGATCAACAAGAGTTGTATCCCTTTTCATTGTCTACTAACCAAGGTTATACAGCAAGTGAAATACGTATTGAACACGTCACCAAATTTTCGAAGTAAATATATTTCTAAAGGTACTATTCAGATGAATTTCTCACCAGATGTTGGTAACCACTCATCCAAGCCACACAGGTAAATAAATAAAACTATGTATGTCCATAAATTTAGAGATGTATAATAATAAAAAATGACACAGGGAAAATGTATTGTACATGTGGCGCCCCTGAGGCTTCCGTCGCCACAGAGACATTGCACCCCAGTCAGAGGTGTGATGTCCCATCCTGGGTAAGGAAAGGGGTACATGCCAGTTCACAGGTAAAACTGCACTACACCCATTGCTAGGCACACACTGGGACAAGGGATAGTGGCAGTAACCCTCCCATGCTGCATGCTGGGAGGGGTCGTAAGACCCATCCCTGCTCCCATAGGGTGGTAGCTTAGCAACCGGGGGGTGGGGAGAGCCAGCCGAGTGTAGAGCAGAGAGGAAGGTCAGAGTTTCAGTTTACCTCAGAGAGTGAGAGAGTGAGGAGCCAGCATGTAGCTGTGAAAGAGAAAGGAGCTCTGTGAGTTCAGAGTGTCTGCAACAGAGAAAGAAAGCAACAGAGAAGGAGAGAAACAGAGAGTAGAATAAGAGCTCTAGTCAGGCAGGAGCTAAAGAAAGAAGAAAGTGACGCTTCTTGGTGAAGACCCTGGGACTCGGAGGGTCCAGGTGACACCAAGCAGGGAACGAAGGGATTCCAGGGCCACAGATAGCTTCAGAGCTGGTGGCCAGTGAAGTCAGCTGAGAAAGGACACAATTAGGAGGGTGCACTGGCATCAACCCCCAGATCTACCCGGGATCGGCGGAGGTCCCTGACGGTGGTCCCAGCAGTCCAAAGGCTCCTGCAGGCCTTGACAAGAACTGTGAGTAAAGACCTTGAAACTGCACCCCTGGTGTTTCCTCAGTTATTTCTCTGCATAGACACGAATAAGCACCAACAGTGTCCCCGGGGCACCGCTCCACCTGTGGGGAGCAGTACCACCATTGCTGCCATATCATCACCCCGGAGGCCTCACACAGCAGCGGCGGCTTAATAGCCGCATACCACAGGTGGCGTCACGAACACAAACCCCAAGTCATCAGCCATATTTAACTGACACCCACCAGGGCCACGGAGTCGGGCCCCGCCACCACTGATTACCCCCGGACTAGTCCGGCCCGGCACCGGGTGTCCCATAGCCCTGGGGTGGGCGAGTCAATTTTGGCGCTGTGAACAGGATCTCGTGCCCGGCGCCCACCGGGTACTGTGCGCCTTTAAAAAGACTGTGTGTTTTACTGTGGAAACCGCCGCCATTAGCACTGCTGAGAGCGGGAAGAAGGGGGGCGTGTCAGAAGAAAGGGCGCGAAGAGAAGCCCCGCCCCCTTGGTCTTGGCAAAAGAGCGCAAAGCAGTGCCCGCTATGCAGAGCGGAGGAGAGAAAAATGGCGCGCTAAGAATGCTGCTGTATGGAGGAAGAAAGAAGATGGCTCCTGCAAATGGGTGCCAGGAGGAGCTCACCTGGATCAGGCCTGTGACCGCCGCTGAGTTGGAGGCTGAAGTCGGGGGAACTGCTGACAGGATGAACGAGCAGAGCGGACGGGAGACAGCCGTGTGGGGGAAGGAGATGGTGCTGGCCATGAGGAAGCTGCAGGTGTCTGTGCAGCAAGGCCTGTGTGGAGGTGCCGCCCATGACCATCCGGAGCCCACACCAGCGATGGCGATCCTGTTGCAGAGCATCTCCGGCCTAACCCTGGGTGAGTCCTATACTGCCCCTGCCCGATCGGGTGTGCTGACCCCGCCGGCGTTACTACCAGAGGCTACTGCGATGCCCGCCGTGATCCCTGCTGTGATCCCGACTGGGGTCTCTGCTGCGATGCCCATTGAAGTCTCTGCTGCGATGCCCATTGAGGTCCATGCTGTGACCCTGACTGAAGTCCCTGCTGAGACGTCCGGCGCAGAAACACCCTATCCGGCCAGATCAGACCAGGCCGCAACGCCGTCTATCCCAGCAACTGTTGTGGCTAAAGAGCAGACCCCTGAACATCCAGAGGAGGACGCAGCTCCGATACCATCACCCCGCAGCAGCCCCACTCCTACCCAGGCTGCAGCGCCCCGTAGTAGGCCAGCGACCGGCACTCAGGAGACGCAGACGATGATCTCCTCGGCCTACCCGCTGCCTGGAGCAATGCCGGAGTGGGACCCCCCGCATCTATCCTCACAAGTAATGAAGAAGGAAAGAAGATGCTGAACTGTATATAACCCCTGAAGTTAAACGTCCGAGTTGAAAGTTTTAAAGGACCTGCTCCAGAAATAATGCTTCCTGCCTTTGTTGAACGTCCCTAAGTTCTCCAGGAGACGCCACCCAGCACAAGAGGTGGAAGGAGGAGGACCTTGTCTGACTTGTTGACCGTCACTGGGTCAGAGTCCCAGTGGGCGCCATCAAGGGTCGGAGCCCCTGGTGGAGGACGACAAGGAGTTAATGGAGTCAGGACAGTACATAGCCCCTGAATGTCTGCCCATTGTTCTTTTCAAAGATGACACCCTAGTCCTGAATCCTTGTCCCCTGTTCTTTTTGAAGATGACCCCACCCCTGTTTATGTGTTACCGGGCCACTGGACTGGAATGTGGTCCCCGGTGAATGTGTTATTTATGTGCCTCCCATAAAGGGATGTAATGTCCTAAAGTTTTAATGTTTTATGCATAACAAAATTTTGCAGTTTCTTCCATTGTTTTTGTTGTTTCAGCCCGAGGACGTGCTGGGATTCGCTGTGGGGGAGTGTGGCGCCCCTGAGGCTTCCGTCGCCACAGAGACATTGCACCCCAGTCAGAGGTGTGATGTCCCATCCTGGGTAAGGAAAGGGGTACATGCCAGTTCACAGGTAAAACTGCACTACACCCATTGCTAGGCACACATTGGGACAAGGGATAGTGGCAGTAACCCTCCCATGCTGCATGCTGGGAGGGGTCGTAAGACCCATCCCTGCTCCCATAGGGTGGTAGCTTAGCAACCGGGGGGTGGGAAGAGCCAGCCGAGTGTAGAGCAGAGAGGACGGTCAGAGTTTCAGTTTACCTCAGAGAGTGAGAGAGTGAGGAGCCAGCATGTAGCTGTGAAAGAGAAAGGAGCTCTGTGAGTTCAGAGTGTCCGCAACAGAGAAAGAAAGCAACAGAGGAGAGAAACAGAGAGTAGAAGAAGAGCTGTAGTCAGGCAGGAGCTAAAGAAAGAAGAAAGTGACGCTTCCTGGTGAAGACCCTGGGACTCGGAGGGTCCAGGTGACACCAAGCAGGGAACGAAGGGATTCCAGGGCCACAGATAGCTTCAGAGCTGGTGGCCAGTGAAGTCAGCTGAGAAAGGACACAATTAGGAGGGTGCACTGGCATCAACCCCCAGATCTACCCGGGATCGGCGGAGGTCCCTGACGGTGGTCCCAGCAGTCCAAAGGCTCCTGCAGGCCTTGACAAGAACTGTGAGTAAAGACCTTGAAACTGCACCCCTGGTGTTGCCTCAGTTATTTCTCTGGATAGACACGAATAAGCACCAACAGTGTCCCCGGGGCACCGCTCCACCTGTGGGGAGCAGTACCACCATTGCTGCCATATCATCACCCCGGAGGCCTCACACAGCAGCGGCGGCTTAATAGCCGCATACCACAGGTGGCGTCACGAACACAAACCCCAAGTCATCAGCCATATTTAACTGACACCCACCAGGGCCACGGAGTCGGGCCCCGCCACCACTGATTACCCCCGGACTAGTCCGGCCCGGCACCGGGTGTCCCATAGCCCTGGGGTGGGCGAGTCAATTTTGGCGCTGTGAACAGGATCTCGTGCCCGGCGCCCACCGGGTACTGTGCGCCTTTAAAAAGACTGTGTGTTTTACTGTGGAAACCGCCGCCATTAGCACTGCTGAGAGCGGGAAGAAGGGGGGCGTGTCAGAAGAAAGGGCGCGAAGAGAAGCCCCGCCCCCTTGGTCTTGGCAAAAGAGCGCGAAGCAGTGCCCGCTATGCAGAGCGGAGGAGAGAAAAATGGCGCGCTAAGAATGCTGCTGTATGGAGGAAGAAAGAAGATGGCTCCTGCAAACGGGTGCCAGGAGGAGCTCACCTGGATCAGGCCTGTGACCGCCGCTGAGCTGGAGGCTGAAGTCGGGGGAACTGCTGACAGGATGAACGAGCAGAGCGGACGGGAGACAGCCGTGTGGGGGAAGGAGATGGTGCTGGCCATGAGGAAGCTGCAGGTGTCTGTGCAGCAAGGCCTGTGTGGAGGTGCCGCCCATGACCATCCGGAGCCCACACCAGCGATGGCGATCCTGTTGCAGAGCATCTCCGGCCTAACCCTGGGTGAGTCCTATACTGCCCCTGCCCGATCGGGTGTGCTGACCCCGCCGGCGTTACTACCAGAGGCTACTGCGATGCCCGCCGTGATCCCTGCTGTGATCCCGACTGGGGTCTCTGCTGCGATGCCCATTGAAGTCTCTGCTGCGATGCCCATTGAGGTCCATGCTGTGACCCTGACTGAAGTCCCTGCTGAGACGTCCGGCGCAGAAACACCCTATCCGGCCAGATCAGACCAGGCCGCAACGCCGTCTATCCCAGCAACTGTTGTGGCTAAAGAGCAGACCCCTGAACATCCAGAGGAGGACGCAGCTCCGATACCATCACCCCGCAGCAGCCCCACTCCTACCCAGGCTGCAGCGCCCCGTAGTAGGCCAGCGACCGGCACTCAGGAGACGCAGACGATGATCTCCTCGGCCTACCCGCTGCCTGGAGCAATGCCGGAGTGGGACCCCCCGCATCTATCCTCACAAGTAATGAAGAAGGAAAGAAGATGCTGAACTGTATATAACCCCTGAAGTTAAACGTCCGAGTTGAAAGTTTTAAAGGACCTGCTCCAGAAATAATGCTTCCTGCCTTTGTTGAACGTCCCTAAGTTCTCCAGGAGACGCCACCCAGCACAAGAGGTGGAAGGAGGAGGACCTTGTCTGACTTGTTGACCGTCACTGGGTCAGAGTCCCAGTGGGCGCCATCAAGGGTCGGAGCCCCTGGTGGAGGACGACAAGGAGTTAATGGAGTCAGGACAGTACATAGCCCCTGAATGTCTGCCCATTGTTCTTTTCAAAGATGACACCCTAGTCCTGAATCCTTGTCCCCTGTTCTTTTTGAAGATGACCCCACCCCTGTTTATGTGTTACCGGGCCACTGGACTGGAATGTGGTCCCCGGTGAATGTGTTATTTATGTGCCTCCCATAAAGGGATGTAATGTCCTAAAGTTTTAATGTTTTATGCATAACAAAATTTTGCAGTTTCTTCCATTGTTTTTGTTGTTTCAGCCCGAGGACGTGCTGGGATTCGCTGTGGGGGAGTGTGGCGCCCCTGAGGCTTCCGTCGCCACAGAGACATTGCACCCCAGTCAGAGGTGTGATGTCCCATCCTGGGTAAGGAAAGGGGTACATGCCAGTTCACAGGTAAAACTGCACTACACCCATTGCTAGGCACACACTGGGACAAGGGATAGTGGCAGTAACCCTCCCATGCTGCATGCTGGGAGGGGTCGTAAGACCCATCCCTGCTCCCATAGGGTGGTAGCTTAGCAACCGGGGGGTGGGAAGAGCCAGCCGAGTGTAGAGCAGAGAGGACGGTCAGAGTTTCAGTTTACCTCAGAGAGTGAGAGAGTGAGGAGCCAGCATGTAGCTGTGAAAGAGAAAGGAGCTCTGTGAGTTCAGAGTGTCCGCAACAGAGAAAGAAAGCAACAGAGGAGAGAAACAGAGAGTAGAAGAAGAGCTGTAGTCAGGCAGGAGCTAAAGAAAGAAGAAAGTGACGCTTCCTGGTGAAGACCCTGGGACTCGGAGGGTCCAGGTGACACCAAGCAGGGAACGAAGGGATTCCAGGGCCACAGATAGCTTCAGAGCTGGTGGCCAGTGAAGTCAGCTGAGAAAGGACACAATTAGGAGGGTGCACTGGCATCAACCCCCAGATCTACCCGGGATCGGCGGAGGTCCCTGACGGTGGTCCCAGCAGTCCAAAGGCTCCTGCAGGCCTTGACAAGAACTGTGAGTAAAGACCTTGAAACTGCACCCCTGGTGTTGCCTCAGTTATTTCTCTGGATAGACACGAATAAGCACCAACAGTGTCCCCGGGGCACCGCTCCACCTGTGGGGAGCAGTACCACCATTGCTGCCATATCATCACCCCGGAGGCCTCACACAGCAGCGGCGGCTTAATAGCCGCATACCACAGGTGGCGTCACGAACACAAACCCCAAGTCATCAGCCATATTTAACTGACACCCACCAGGGCCACGGAGTCGGGCCCCGCCACCACTGATTACCCCCGGACTAGTCCGGCCCGGCACCGGGTGTCCCATAGCCCTGGGGTGGGCGAGTCAATTTTGGCGCTGTGAACAGGATCTCGTGCCCGGCGCCCACCGGGTACTGTGCGCCTTTAAAAAGACTGTGTGTTTTACTGTGGAAACCGCCGCCATTAGCACTGCTGAGAGCGGGAAGAAGGGGGGCGTGTCAGAAGAAAGGGCGCGAAGAGAAGCCCCGCCCCCTTGGTCTTGGCAAAAGAGCGCGAAGCAGTGCCCGCTATGCAGAGCGGAGGAGAGAAAAATGGCGCGCTAAGAATGCTGCTGTATGGAGGAAGAAAGAAGATGGCTCCTGCAAACGGGTGCCAGGAGGAGCTCACCTGGATCAGGCCTGTGACCGCCGCTGAGCTGGAGGCTGAAGTCGGGGGAACTGCTGACAGGATGAACGAGCAGAGCGGACGGGAGACAGCCGTGTGGGGGAAGGAGATGGTGCTGGCCATGAGGAAGCTGCAGGTGTCTGTGCAGCAAGGCCTGTGTGGAGGTGCCGCCCATGACCATCCGGAGCCCACACCAGCGATGGCGATCCTGTTGCAGAGCATCTCCGGCCTAACCCTGGGTGAGTCCTATACTGCCCCTGCCCGATCGGGTGTGCTGACCCCGCCGGCGTTACTACCAGAGGCTACTGCGATGCCCGCCGTGATCCCTGCTGTGATCCCGACTGGGGTCTCTGCTGCGATGCCCATTGAAGTCTCTGCTGCGATGCCCATTGAGGTCCATGCTGTGACCCTGACTGAAGTCCCTGCTGAGACGTCCGGCGCAGAAACACCCTATCCGGCCAGATCAGACCAGGCCGCAACGCCGTCTATCCCAGCAACTGTTGTGGCTAAAGAGCAGACCCCTGAACATCCAGAGGAGGACACAGCTCCGATACCATCACCCCGCAGCAGCCCCACTCCTACCCAGGCTGCAGCGCCCCGTAGTAGGCCAGCGACCGGCACTCAGGAGACGCAGACGATGATCTCCTCGGCCTACCCGCTGCCTGGAGCAATGCCGGAGTGGGACCCCCCCGCATCTATCCTCACAAGTAATGAAGAAGGAAAGAAGATGCTGAACTGTATATAACCCCTGAAGTTAAACGTCCGAGTTGAAAGTTTTAAAGGACCTGCTCCAGAAATAATGCTTCCTGCCTTTGTTGAACGTCCCTAAGTTCTCCAGGAGACGCCACCCAGCACAAGAGGTGGAAGGAGGAGGACCTTGTCTGACTTGTTGACCGTCGCTAGGTCAGAGTCCCAGTGGGCGCCATCAAGGGTCGGAGCCCCTGGTGGAGGACGACAAGGAGTTAATGGAGTCAGGACAGTACATAGCCCCTGAATGTCTGCCCATTGTTCTTTTCGAAGATGACACCCTAGTCCTGAATCCTTGTCCCCTGTTCTTTTTGAAGATGACCCCCCCCCTGTTTATGTGTTACCGGGCCACTGGACTGGAATGTGGTCCCCGGTGAATGTGTTATTTATGTGCCTCCCATAAAGGGATGTAATGCCCTAAAGTTTTAATGTTTTATGCATAACAAAATTTTGCAGTTTCTTCCATTGTTTTTGTTGTTTCAGCTCGAGGACGTGCTGGGATTCGCTGTGGGGGAGTGTGGCACCCCTGAGGCTTCCGTCGCCCCAGAGACATTGCACCCCAGTCAGAGGTGTGATGTCCCATCCTGGGTAAGGAAAGGGGTACATGCCAGTTCACAGGTAAAACTGCACTACACCCATTGCTAGGCACACACTGGGACAAGGGATAGTGGCAGTAACCCTCCCATGCTGCATGCTGGGAGGGGTCGTAAGACCCATCCCTGCTCCCATAGGGTCGTAGCATAGCAACCAGGGGGTGGGAAGAGCCAGCCGAGTGTAGAGCAGAGAGGACGGTCAGAGTTTCAGTTTACCTCAGAGAGTGAGAGAGTGAGGAGCCAGCATGTAGCTGTGAAAGAAAATGAGCTCTGTGAGTTCAGAGTGTCCGCAACAGAGAAAGAAAGCAACAGAGAAGGAGAGAAACAGAGAGTAGAAGAAGAGCTCTAGTCAGGCAGGAGCTAAAGAAAGAAGAAAGTGACGCTTCCTGGTGAAGACCCTGGGACTCGGAGGGTCCAGGTGACACCAAGCAGGGAACGAAGGGATTCCAGGGCCACAGATAGCTTCAGAGCTGGTGGCCAGTGACGTCAGCTGAGAAAGGACACAATTAGAAGGGTGCACTGGCATCAACCCCCAGATCTACCCGGGATCGGCGGAGGTCCCTGACGGTGGTCCCAGCAGTCCAAAGGCTCCTGCAGGCCTTGACAAGAACTGTGAGTAAAGACCTTGAAACTGCACCCCTGGTGTTGCCTCAGTTATTTCTCTGCATAGACACGAATAAGCACCAACAGTGTCCCCGGGGCTCCGCTCCACCTGTGGGGAGCAGTACCACCATTGCTGCCATATCATCACCCCGGAGGCCTCACACAGCAGCGGCGGCTTAATAGCCGCATACCACAGGTGGCGTCACGAACACAAACCCCAAGTCATCAGCCATATTTAACTGACACCCACCAGGGCCACGGAGTCGGGCCCCGCCACCACTGATTACCCCCGGACTAGTCCGGCCCGGCACCGGGTGTCCCATAGCCCTGGGGTGGACGAGTCATACACGCTTACTCAAAATTAATTAAAACTTTGTACTGAAGCCTTTGTTGGTGATAACAACTTCAAGACCTCCTGTTCAGAGAAACTAGACACACACATTGCTCAAGTGTGATTTTGGCCCATTCTTCCACACAAACACTGCACAAATCCTGAAAGTTCAGTTCAATGAGCTCCTTCTTTGAAACCTGAACTTTAGCTCCTCCCTTACATTTTTTAATGGATTCAGGTCAGAGGTGATTGGCTGGGCCATTCTAGCAACTTCATTTTTTTTTCTCTGAAACCAATTCAGAGTTTCCATGGCTGTGTGTTTGGGATCATTGTCTTGCTGAAATATCCACCCTCTTTTCATCTTCATCATCCTGGTAGATGGCAGTAGATTTTTATCTATAATCTCTTGGTATAGTTATCCATTCATTCATTCCTTTCCTCAATTAATAAAGTTTGCCAGTGCAATATACTGAAAAACAGCCCCACACCATGATGTTCCCATCTCCAAACTTCACTATTGGTATAATATTTTTGGGGGATATGCAGTGCCTTTTGGCCTCCAAACATGGTGTGTATTATGCCATCCAAAGAGTTCAATTTTAGTCTCATCTGACAAAACTATATTCTCCCAGTATTTCAAAGGCTTGTAAAAATGTGGTTCAGCAAGCTTTAAACATGCTTCAAGATGGTTTTTCTCCTGCAATGGAGTCTTGTGTGGTGACTGTAAATAGAAGGCATGGAGGTTGAGTGCATCACTAATTGTTTTTCTTAGTACAATTGTACCTTATGATTCCAGGTCTTTCTGTAGCTCTCCACATGTGGTTCTTGACTCTTGGTGAGCTCTTTTGATAATTATTTTCCCTTCTCTGTCTGAAATATTGCGGTAAGCACCTGGTCATAGCCAGATTATGGTAAAATTATGTTCTTTCCATTTCCAAATTATGGCTCCAACAATTCACTGGAACCTTCCATAGTTTAGAAATTCTCCTGTAACCTATATCATTAGTATGTTTTTCATCAATAAAATTGGGAAGATCTTTAGACAGCGCTCTGATTTTCCCCATCATGAGATGTTTCATGTTTGGCACCTTGGTAATCAGGCATTCAGTTGAACCAGCTGATATTATTTTTCACTACGTGTCAGGATTGCTTTTTAATTACTGATAGATTGCAGCTGGTATCATGAATTTCTATAACTTTTTGCACCACTTTTTCTTCATGTGTTCAATACTTCTTTCCTGTGTCATTTCTCATTATTGCACATCACTAAATTTATGGACCCCTTTGGTTTGATTTCTTTTCTTGTGCACATCACTAAATTTATGTACACCTTTGGTTTCATTTATTTGCCTCTGTGGATTGGATGGGTAGTTATCAACATCTAGTCAGAAATTCATGTCAATAGCACCTTTAGAAATATATTTACTTAGGAAATTGGTGGTGTTCGAGTACCGCCCCCCGTGTCAGCAGCCGAGCTGCTTGGATGCGGATCCGCGGTGGCTCGAGGGGCGTCCGGACCTGGGGGGTCTTGCGGCCACTCGAATGAAGGGGGGTATTTACAGGGGGGGTGGTATATTGAGAGTTCATGACGCCACCCGTGGTGTGTGGTAAGGTGGAGAACCATCGTTGCGGCTGGGGAGTACCCGGTGGAGATTTAGTGGGCAGCCAGGTGTTTAACCCCTCCACTGGTAGGGGGGATGCCCCGGGACTCAGTGATGGTGACAGGGAGGTACCGTTGGGGAGGTAAGGGTCACTTGCATACTCACTCAGTCCAATAATGCTGACACCAACAACTTTAGTAAACCAAAGTTCTAGATACCGCTGCCGCTAATGGGGATTACGTTTGGGTCCCGTTTCTGTTGGTGTTGCCTGTTATCTGTGACCTTTTCCCATAGCACCTTGTTTCTTTCTGGTTGGTCCCTGTAGCCTGAAACTAGTCAGGTCCCGCTCCCCAGTATGGCTAACTGAGGGAGCTTGCTCTCAGGGTTCACGCTTGGGATTTCTTGTACCGTATTTGTGGAAAGTCCTATCCCTCTCGTTGTGCTAGTACCTTCGATTTTAGAGCGGGTGGAGAGTGAATCTTGAAGGCTCCGTTCTCGTCGGGTAAATTGTCAGGTTGCCTGAAGCTACTCCCTGACCTAGGGTCCACGTACCCCTTCGTGCCCTGGTCCCAGCCCGGTGATGGTACAAGGCCACCGGCTGTCCTCCTTGACAGTTCCGTGCCCCTTGTCACGATCCCCTGCTATTGGGGGTCCAGCTCCTACCAAGCCCGGACCAACGATGCTAACTAGTAGTTCCAAGGAGCCCGGCTCCTGACCTCCTCTCACTTTCACCTCCAACACTACACTCCCTCTTTCTCTGACTGACTCCTGACCTCCCCTGTTGCCTATCGCGGCCAGTGCAGGGGCCGCAGCCACTGTCTGTGCTTTTATGTCAGATGAATGTTTTGACTCTCAGAGTCAAGCGCTCTGTGCACAACTATTCCTCCAATGGAAACTGCCTGACCTCGGCTACTGCTGTGATTAGCGGACGGCTACGTTGGAAACGTTGTACACAGAGACCTTGACTCTGCGCGCGCAGCGCCGACAAAAACAATCATCTGACATAAAGCGCTGACAGTGGTTACTGCCCTTGCACCTGCTGCAATAGTCAATGGGGGCACGGGTCAGCAGACAGCATGAAGCAGAGATGAGCGGCCGAGGGAACGTGGGACAGGTGAGAAGAATGATGGTGGTTTTTTTGTTGTTGTTTTTTGTGTGTGTATGTGAAGGACGCCACATTAACCCCTTAGCAACCTATGACGTACTGGTAAGGTTTTAATATTAGAGAGTGTAGGTACTATCCCAACTGGGTACACCTTGACGTTTGGTGGGATAGCTTTATGCTATTTTTGATCAAAAACAGTGTTTACTAAGTACCCTATGTTTATATGCACTATGCTTTTATTTTGTTACAGCAGGGTATGTTTTCACAATTTTTTCCTTGGTTTCTCTTTGTCTCATGGCCAGTGTGAACATGGTCTCACAAGTTCCATGTATACCATCTCATACTCCGGCTCACTTTTTTGTTTTTATGTAGTTTTTTTTTGTATTCAGTACAAACAGGGAGTGGCCCCCTTCTCAGCGAGCTGGACATTTCATTCTGTGAATCCCCCTGACTGTGTGTGTCCTGTTGGGACCCGGTCGCTCTCAGCCCTTAGCCACATTGAGGCCTATCTTAGACCCATGGTAAGGTTTTAATATTAGAGAGTGAAGGTACTATCCCAACTGGGTACACCTTGACGTTTGGTGGGATAGCTTTATGCTATTTTTGATCAAAAACAGTGTTTACTAAGTACCCTATGTTTATATGCACTATGCTTTTATTTAGTTACAGCAGGGTATGTTTTCACAATTTTTTCCTTGATTTCTCTTTGTCTCATGGCCAGTGTGAACATGGTCTCACAAGTTCCATGTATACCATCTCATACTCCGACTCACTTTTTTGTTTTTATGTAGTTTTTTTTTGTATTCAGTACAAACAGGGAGTGGCCCCCTTCTCAGCGAGCTGGACATTTCATTCTGTGAAATCCCCCTGACTGTGTGTGTCCTGTTGGGACCCCGGTCGCTCTCAGCCCTTAGCCACATTGAGGCCTATCTTAGATCCATGGTAAGGTTTTAATATTAGAGAGTGTAGGTACTATCCCAACTGGGTACACCTTGACGTTTGGTGGGATAGCTTTATGCTATTTTTTGATCAAAAACAGTGTTTACTAAGTACCCTATGTTTATATACACTATGCTTTTATTTAGTTACAGCAGGGTATGTTTTCACAATTTTTTCCTTGGTTTCTCTTTGTCTCATGGCCAGTGTGAACATGGTCTCACAAGTTCCATGTATACCATCTCATACTCCGACTCACTTTTTTGTTTTTATGTAGTTTTTTTTTGTATTCAGTACAAACAGGGAGTGGCCCCCTTCTCAGCGAGCTGGACATTTCATTCTGTGAATCCCCCTGACTGTGTGTGTCCTGTTGGGACCCGGTCGCTCTCAGCCCTTAGCCACATTGAGGCCTATCTTAGATCCATGGTAAGGTTTTAATATTAGAGAGTGTAGGTACTATCCCAACTGGGTACACCTTGACGTTTGGTGGGATAGCTTTATGCTATTTTTGATCAAAAACAGTGTTTACTAAGTACCCTATGTTTATATGCACTATGCTTTTATTTAGTTACAGCAGGGTATGTTTTCACAATTTTTTCCTTGGTTTCTCTATGACTTCCTGGGTACGTCATGGCTCCCTGGTACTTAAGGACCCATGACGTACCCAGTACGTTATGGTGAAATCGCAGTCCCGGAGCCCCGGTGGCTGTGATCGCTTTGCAAATACAAATACCTTAGATTTGGGGAGGAGTAGACCTCTGCCTGACCTCAGGAGGGGTGGTGTCTCCTCCCCGGACCTACGGAGGCTGTGATTGGCTGACGAACGCCGTTCAGCCAATGACAGCCACTGTAATGTTTAAGCCATTGAAAATGGCTGAAACATTGAAATTCAGCCATAATCAGTGCAGCTATAGCACTGATCATTGGCTGGAGCTGGGTGACCTCTGTTTCACCTGCCCCCAGCTCTGAATGGAGAGATCGGCCTTGTGACTGATCTCTCCAACTACTGTGGATCTGGGGCCGGAGACCGCTCCCCTCAGCTTCACTCCGGTGTCTGTGGAAGCGATCGGTAAGTTATAGCGCCACTGCCCCCTTTCAGCCACCGCCACCACCACATTACTATAGGATGGGGACAAGGTGGGTACATTACTATAGAATAGTGACAAGGTGGGGCACATCACTATAGAATAGGGACAAGGCTGGGCACATTACTGAAAGATAGGGACAAGGTGGGCACATGACTATAGGATGGGGACAAGGCTGCGGACATGACTATAGGATGGGGACAAAGCTGGGGACATTACTAAAGGATGGGGACATTACAAGGATGGGCACAATACTATTGGATGGGGACATTACTATAAAATGGGGACATTATTATAGAATAGGGACAAGACTGGGGACATTACTATAGGATGGGGACAAGGAGGGCACATTACTATGGTATGGGGACATTACTATAGGATGGGGACAAGGCTGGGGACATTACTATAAGATGGGGACAAGGTTGGCACATTACTATAGGATGGGGACATTACTATAGGATGGGGACAAGGTTGGCACATTACTATAGGATGGGGACATTACTATAGAATGGGAAAACTATAGGATGAGGACAGTACTACAGGATAGTGAGATTGCTACAAGGGGACAAGGATGGGGATCATTGCTATAAGATGGGGACAAGGATGGACACATTACTACAGGGTGGGCGCATTACTATAGGATGGGGACATTACTATAGGATGGGGATAAGCATGAACACATTAATACAAGATGGGGACAAGGATGGGGAACATTACTATAGGATGGGGACAAGGATGAGCACATTACTGTAGGATGGGGACTAGGATGGGGCACAATACTACAAGGGGACAAGGATGGGTACATTACAACAAAATGGGGAACATTACTAAAAGATGTTCGGCAAGATTTCTATATAGTGCTAATTGTAACACTAGGGATGAAATGTAAAAAAAAACCCAAAAAGTCAAAATAAAGCATGACATTTATTTTTACCATCATTTTTTTTTTTTTATATTTAAACAAAGAATGTGCACATTTGTTAGAATAAATAGTGAAAAATGTTCAAAATCAGTGATCCAAAGGTGTGTAAAAAAATATGGTACCAATAAAAATGTCACTTTGTCCTGCAAAGAATGTGGCCCCCCAAATTATTGTTTTTCCTCTGTGTGGTCCATACACCCAGCCGAGTTTGAGACCCCTGGGTTAGATGATGACCTCACCCCGCCAGATGACAGCATTACCATCTACACCGTCAATGGTTTACCAGTAACTCAAATTGGGTTCAAGGAGGTGACCATTAAGGTGGGCTGGGTGGAGTTGGCGCGACAAGGACTTATAGTCATGCAGAATGACCCTAGTGATCGGAACCCTAAGATCATTTTGGGAACAAATGTTATTGAGAACTGTATGGGGGAGGTGTTGTTTTTACTCCAACAGCTATCTGAGACTGCAGGAGCAGGGCGACAGAGGGTCCTGCAACGAGAGATCCGACCCCTCCTGCAGCGGCAACGGTAAATCTATCTGGGGGAGAAGTTGATGGTGTATGGGTAATGGATGTAGCCCCTCTTGTAGTGCCCCCGCGAAATGAGATCATCATATGGTGCAGGGCAGCTGTCGGATCCCATGGACAAGATTACCAGGCAGTGGTAGAGCCAGGGCTGCCACTAGGAATTTCAGGGCCCCATACTGGCAAAATTTCGGGGCCCCCTTGAGGCTCTGCCCCAGCTCCGCCTCCGCCCCACGAATCTTCCACAGTCCCACCGCCACTCTTGGAAAAACTTCACTTCTGCACTACAACCTCACCAATCACACATTAACCATTCACATTGAACATCGTATCACATGCACAGACAGATTTTGTTTTGGCCAAAAGATATTTTTAAGCCTGCCACCACGACAAGGTAGACTCTTTTGGCAGGGCCCTACTCTACTCTAACTTTTTTTTTGTTTTGTTTTGTTTTCTTTTTAAACCTAACTTTTTTTGGTATATATTTATTTTTGGTATATCTTTTTTTCTTTAAAGCCTGCTTTACACGTTGCAATTAGTTGTCCAATCGCATTTGCGATGTGACACGCCCAGGTTGCATACAGGATCTTATGAGATTGCACGTAGGTCGTTCATTTGCTGTCACACGAGCGTTAGTAGTCTATGTTAAATTGATCAATTTTGTGTGCGATCCTTTAGATCATGTGTTCTGTGACGTATGCATTGGGAACCCTTTTTTTTTTTTTATTTATTGACTTGACAAGCGTGTGTAATGTGTAGGGATGCGTTTTTACTATGTCATCTGCCATTCAGCTCTGCTACATGGCCGCTGACAGCAGACACAGACAGCCATGTAGCAGAGCTGAATGGCAGATGACAGCAGACACAGACAGAGCCGCACTGTCAGAATGAACTCGGGTGAACTTCACCCGACTTCATTGTCATGCTGCGGCTCTGTCTGTGTCGCGCCCTGATTAGCGGTCACCTGTGAAGGACTCACCGGTGACCGCTAAACTCCTGAGTAACTGAATTGAGCAGCCCTCTCTCATATACTCACCGATCCCCGATCCCCGGCGCTGCACGGCATTCACACTGCTCCGGCGGCTTTTACTGTTTTGAAAAAGCCGGCCGCTCATTAAACAATCTCGTATTCCCTGCTTTCCCCGCCCACCGGAGCCTATGATTGGTTACAGTGAGACACGCCCCCACGCTGAGTGACAGGTGTCACACTGCACCCAATCACAGCAGCCGGTGGGCGTGTCTATACTGTGTAGTGAAATAAATAATTAAATAATTTAAAAAAACGGCGTGCGGTCCCCCCCATTTTAATACCAGCCAGATAAAGCCATACGGCTGAAGGCTGGTATTCTCAGGATGTGGAGCTCCAGGTTATGGGGAGCCCCCCAGCCTAACAATATCAGCCAACAGCCGCCCAGAATTGCCGCATACATTATATGCGACAGTTCTGGGACTGTACCCGGCTCTTCCCGATTTGCCCTGGTGCGTTGGCAACTCGGGGTAATAAGGAGTTATTAACAGCCTATAGCTGCCAATAAATCCTAGATTAATCATGTCAGGCGTCTATGAGACACCCTCCATGATTAATCTGTAAATTACAGTAAATAAACACACACACCCGAAAAAAATCATTTATTAGAAATAAAAAACACAAACATATACCCTGGTTCACCACTTTAATCAGCCCCAAAAAGCCCTCCATGTCCGGCGGAATCCAGGATGCTCCAGCGTCGCATCCAGCGCTGCTGCATGGAGGTGACCGGAGCTGCAGCAGACACAGCCGCTCCTGTCAGCTCCACACAGCAACTGAAGACAGCCGCGCGATCAGCTGCTGTCACTGAGGTTACCCGCTGTCACTGGATACAGCGGTGGCCGCGGGTAACCTCAGTGACAGCTCAGCTGATCGCGCTACTCACCGCCGCTCCTCTCACCTCCACGCAGCAACTGAGGTGAGTAGCGCGATCAGCTGAGCTGTCACTGAGGTTACCCGCGGCCACCGCTGCATCCACCGCTGGATCATGTGACAGCGGGTAACCTCAGTGACAGCTCAGCTGATCGCGCGGCTGTCTTCAGTTGCTGTGTGGAGGTGACAGGAGCGGCGGTGTCTTCTGCAGCTCCGGTCACCTCCATGCAGCAGCGCTGGATGCGACGCTGGAGCATCCTGGATTCCGCCGGACATGGAGGGCTTTTTGGGGCTGATTAAAGTGGTTAACCAGGGTATATGTTTGTGTTTTTTATTTCTAATACAGGATTTTTTTGGGTGTGTGTGTGTGTTTATTTACTGTAACTTACAGATTAATCATGGAGGGTGTCTCATAGACGCCTGACATGATTAATCTAGGATTTAGTGGCAGCTATGGGCTGCCAATAACTCCTTATTACCCCGATTTGCCAACGCACCAGGGCAAATCGGGAAGAGCCGGGTACAGTCCCAGAACTGTCGCATATAATGTATGCGGCAATTCTGGGTGGCTGTTGGCTGATATTGTTAGGCTGGGGGGCTCACCATAACGTGGGGCTCCTCATCCTGAGAATACCAGCCTTCAGCCGTATGGCTTTATCTGGCTGGTTTTAAAATTGGGGGGGACCGCACGCCGTTTTTTTAAATTATTTAATTATTTATCTCACTACACAGTATAGACACGCCCACCGGCTGCTGTGATTGGGTGCAGTGTGACACCTGTCACTCAGCGTGGGGGCGTGTCTCACTGTAACCAATCATAGGCGCCGGTGGGCGGGGAAAGCAGGGAATACGAGATTGTTTAATGGGCGGCCGGCTTTTTCAAAACAGTAAAAGCCGCCGGAGCAGTGTGAACGCTGTGCAGCGCCGGGGATCGGGGATCGGTGAGTATGAGAGAGGGGGATAGACTGACATGGACAGAGAGTGAGGGACAGAGATAGTGACCGACTGACAGAGATTAGTGAATGACAGACATTGTGAGGCGCTTCAGAACGCAGCTTTTCAGCTGCGCTCTGAAGCGGACCTTTTTTAAGCTGCGGTGCAGAGCGCACACCTGCGCACATAGCAACAGACACCAAAATCGTATGAGGGATGTCACACGTTACAATTGACTAGGTTCGTGCAACAAAACGCTCAATTCTAGACAAAGATACGATGTGTTTGCGATCAACGGTTTTGCGTTCAATCCTGATCGCACGTAGATGTCACACGCAGATACCTCACAAACTATGCCGGATGTGCGTCACTTACAACTTGACCCCAACGACGGATTGTGAGATATATTGAAGCGTGTGTAGCGGGCTTAAGAGAATGTGTCACACAGTTTTTGAACTAATTGAAACCAAATTGTGATATTTTTTTATAATCTATATTTGATTGCACATTATTTTATTGTGCTTTCTGTACATTTATGGAAGCTACTTTTGCCTGTTTGGACATATGGACATTAGACATCTGCATGCATATATTTTACAAGATATTATAGGGTAATATTTTCTTAGAAGAGTTTTCTATATGCAAGTTTTCATTTATTGACATGGGGAGGTCATTGTGCAGGAAGGGGGAAGAAGAGGTGAGCTGTGACAACACCTACTGTGATTGGTGGATTGCGTTATTTGATTGTAATCCTACTTGTTATGATAATGAGGTGACTGCTGAGTTGTGATCTCTTCTGGACATGCCAGTCTATTACAAAAACAGTTTGTTTATTATTTTATGAAGATAGAAATCCCCAACCTGTGGCTCGCAGGCCCATGGATTGGGGCAGTCTGCCAGCTTGTTGCATTTGCACCAGGTCTAGCAAACATATGAAGAGCAGGGCTCCAGATGGGGAGTTTTGCAAAGTAACACACACAGAAGAGCAGATCTGAATGGGGGTATTGTGGGAACCTCTGGTTCTTCGTACACTGCCATGGTGTGAATTATGCTGAAAAGGTTTGGCTGACATACTGGTAATGGGGGGCTTTGGGTGTCACTACTGTGAGGGGGCAGGAGCTGGATGTGGCTTATGAGCCGCTATCAGAGCAGAATGTGGCTCTGAAGGTCAGGGACCACTGTTAAGGGGAACAAACTTAAAGTAAATTCTTCCAAAACTTTAAACTAAGATTAAACGGATTGGCTATTTTAAAAGCTATGCAACACATTCCCAGTATTTCACTAACTATATCTATTTTTCATAAGAGTCATTTAGTTAAATCTTTTGGTCAATTCTGTAAAGTGCAAAATTAAAGTGCCAGTAACAAAACAAAGAACAAAAAAAAAAAAATAAACAGACAACACGTATAATCAATTAATACAAATGAAAATAAGGTAATTTTGTGAGGTAGGAAAAAAAACAGTATGTCACACAACCTAAGTAAGTGAACTAAGAACAAGTCACATTTGCGTATGACTCGTATGAAAGCAATGCAAGAAAATCTGACATTGCACTCAGAGTCCTTTAAGACCAGGGGCGTAACTGCCGCGGTCGCCGGCCCGGGAGGTTAGGGGCCCGGTGGCCGCCCGGCAGATCAGCAGCCAGCTCCTGTTAGTGAAAGAGGAGCTGCGCTGTTCTGCCGCAGACCACGTGGCCGCTATTTGACCCGCTGCCGCCGACGACACCGGCCCCCTCTGCCTGATGTCAGCGGTGGTACCGGGGACACCTGCCTGGTGTTAGCGACTGCGGCGGCTCCCCTGTCACCGCGCACAGTAATAATGAAGTAATAATGCCGCGATATGCATCATCATTCTCCCCCTGTGTTTGCCTCGTGACGTCAGTCCCGTGCGACTGCTGTGCTGAATGCACAAAGCGCAGGTTGGGAGGACGCCGACCGCAGCATCGGGAGAACAAGCAGCGGGGAGGACGAGCAGCGGTGAAGACAGAGCAGCGGCAGGGGAACGAGGAGAGCGGTGAGGACAGAGCAGCGGCGAGGGATTGAGGAGAGCGGTGAGGACAGAGCAGCGGCGGGGGAACGAGAAGAGCGGTGAGGACAGAGCAGCGGCGGGGAATGAGGAGAGCGGTGAGAACGAGCAGCAGTGAGGACAGAGCAGCAGCGGTGAAACGAGGAGACGTGAAGAGAGAGGGTACACGGTGGTCAGAGGCTTGGGGAGGCTGCATTACACATGGAGGCCTGCGGAGGCTATCTGCTATATTATACATGCAGGCCTGGAGAGGCTGGCTGCTATATTACACATGGATGCCTGGAGAGGCTGTCTGCTATATTATAAATGGAGGCCTGGAGAGGCTGCATTATACATGGAGGCCTGGGGAGGCTGCATTATTATACATGGAGGCCTGGGGAGACTAATTGAAGGGCTACTTTAAACATGGAGGATTATGGGACGCATGCACAGATGTGCTGCAAAAAGTGGGGGGACTAGGTGGGATGGGAGAGTGCGTGGCGGAGGATGAGAGAGTGCACGGCGGAGGATGGGAGAGGGCGGCGGAGGATGGGAGAGGGCGGCGGAGAATGGGAGAGTGCACGGCGGAGGATGGGAGAGTGCACAACGGAGGATGGAAGAGTGCACAGCGGAGGGTGGGAGAATGCATGGCGGAGGATGGGAGAGTGCACGGCGGAGGGTGGGAAAGTGAACGGCGGAGGATGGGAGAGTGCACGGCAGAGTATGGGAGAGGGCGCGGTGGATGGAGGAGCAGTGGAGGATGGGAGAGGGCGGGCAGCAGATCAGGGTGAGAGGTGGTGGAGTGGGCAGCAGTTCGGTGAGGGTGAGAGGGGGTGGAGGGGGCAGCAGATCGGGGAGGGTGAGAGGTGGTGGAGGGGGCAGCAGATCGGGGAGGGTGAGAGGGGGTGGAGGGGGGCAGCAGATCAGGGAGGGTGAGAGGGGGTGGAGGGGGGTTTTGCAGATCAGGGCGGGGGAGAGGGGGTGGAGTGGGGTCAGCGGATCAGGGAGTGTGAGAGGGGGTGGAGGGGAGCAGCAGATCAGGGAGGGTGAAAGGGGGTGGAGGGGGCAGCAGATCAGGGAGGGTGAGAGTGGGTGGAGGGGGACAGCAGATCAGGGAGGGTGAGAGGGGGTGGAGGGGGCAGCAGATCAGGGAGGGTGAGAGAGCGGGCAGCAGATTAGGGAGAGTAAGAGATGGGAGAGAGCGGGCAGCAGATCAGGGAGGGTGAGACATGGGAGAGAGCAGGCAGCAGATCAGGGAGGGTGAGAGAAGGTGGAGGGGGCAGCAGATTGGGAAGGGTGAGATGGTGGAGAGCGGGCAGCAGATTCGGAAGGTGAGATGGTGGAGAGCGGGCAGCAGATCGGGAAGGTGAGATGGTGGAGAGCGGGCAGCAGATCGGGAAGGTGAGATGGTGGAGAGCGGGCAGCAGATCGGGAAGGTGAGATGGTAGAGAGCAGGCAGCAGATCGGAAAGGTGAGATGGTGAAGAGCGGCAGCAGATCGGGAAGGTGAGATGTTGGAGAGCGGGCAGCAGATCGGGAAGATGAGATGGTGGAGAGCGGGCAGCAGATCGGGAAGGTGAAATGGTTGAGAGCGGGCAGCAGATCGCGGAGGGTGAGATGTTGGAGAGCGGGCAGCAGATCGCGGAGGGTGAGATGGTGGAGAGCGGGCAGCAGATCAGGGAGGGTGGGAGATAGTGGAGGGGACAGCAGATGAGGATGGGAGTGAGTGGGCAGCAGATGAGGATGGGAGTGAGCGGGCAGCAGCTCACGGAGGGGGGCAGCGGCTGATGGGGGAGAGCGGTGGCAGATGGAGGGGGCTGCAGCAGATAGAGGAGATCGGCGGTGGATCGGCGGCGGTGGCAGGTATCAGGGGCAAGGGCTTACCAGGGCACTTGCAGGGATCGCTCTCCTCAGCTGCCTTCCACGGACGGAGTGAAGCTGAGGGGAGTGGTCACCGGTTCCAGATCCAAGGTGATTGGAGAGATTGGTCACAAGGCCGGTCTCTCCAATCAAAGCTGTGGGTGGGAGAAGCAGCAATCACCCTACTCCAGCCAATAATCAGTGCTACAGCTGCCCTGACCAGGGCTGGATTTCAATGTTTCAGCCATTTTCAATGGCTAAAATATTACAGTGGCTGTGATTGGCTGAGCGGTGTTCGTCAGCCAATCACAGCCTCCGTAGGTCCGGGGGGAAACACCACCCCTCCTGAGGTCAGGCAGAGGTCCCCTCCTCCCTGAATCTAAGGTTTGTGTGAACCAATGGCACTCACCGGGGCTCCGGGACGGCGATTTCGCCATAACGTACTGGGTACGTCATGGTTCGTTAAGCACCATATCACCATGACGTACCCAGTACGTCATGGGTCGCTAAGGGGTTAAAAGTCAGCCATCATAAACCTTGTCATTTCCTCCTTGATCAAGACAGCAACAAAAATTGGTGCTGCAATGGGCATGAGGAAATTCTATTTCCGGACAGTGTAAAATGTTTGGCACATGCTCATGATTGCAATGAAGAGCAGATATTATGGCACCTATACTTACCGCCATTTTATAGGTGGATCTGCTGGCACTGCCATCTTTGGTGTCTTCCTCATGAAATTTACTTGTTAAGAATGCTGCTCTTGTTTTCCACTTACATCTGGTGGATGTGCAGGTACAGTAGGTGCAGAGTCTTGTTTCCTCTGAAGGCCAAACTTCCCTATTAAAAAAAAAAAAAAAAAAAAAAATCCGGCCTCCTCCACCCCTTAATAGCCGGCCATCTCTCACCTATTTCCCCAGTCCTATGTCAGCACTGTCATAAGCATGAGGAAATACAACTGACGGTAATGGTAAATTTCTCATAAGCATGTGCAAGGTGTTATTAAAAAAAAAAAAAAATCCGGCCTCCACCTCCCCTTAATAGCCGGCCTTCTCTCACCTTCTCATTTCTTCCCTGCGCAAAGCAGCACCAAAAATTGGAGCTGCAGTAAGCATGAGGAAATGCTATTACCGGTCAGTGAAAAATGTTTAAATGTTTGTCACATGCCTATGATTGTAGCGAAGCGCAGATGTTATGGCACTTGTACTTACCGCCAGCTCACAGGTGGATCTGCTGGCTCCGTCATTCTCTGTTGTCTTCATTCAGGATCCCTCGAAGTCTCCATGATCACCTTCTTTCCTGCAGTGTTTGTTCAAGAGATGTCCAGTCTTCTGTTCTTCACAGTCTTCCAAAGGTTTAGGAGGACAGCATGCTCTGATGACTATGGTGCAGGTGTCTGGTCAAGGGTTTCCAAGTTGGCAAAAGAAAATCCCTTGAACAAAGCCTGGTCCTGTGCTGATATAAGTGCTCCGACCTCTGCTGCTTCTAGTTTGTCCAGATGGAATGGTTTAGGACGATGGCGAGGCTCAGATGGCTATAAAAGAAAAAAGAATTATAATATTAGGATTATAACTAATAATTACAATTTTGCTGATTAAAAACTAGTAATACCGCCAATCCCACTGGAGACAAAAGAAATCTACACTAGATGGTCAGTTATGTACAACCCAAAAATTAGAACCCAAATATCTGGACCTAAAGGCTGTGCCAGGATGTATGGATCAGTAGCTCTGGATGGTGTTGCCTATCCATTGTTATTGTCACCAGTAATTATATTTTCTTAAAAAATGTGTGAATTCTGCAAAATATATTGTAGGAGGTATTGGAATGATATCTGCTCATATACTTACTACAGGGATGTGTGGTGGAGGCAGTTTCAGGGCTTCCACTGAGACCCAGTTGATACGCTGAAAGAACTTGTGCTTTCTGATGTTACCGTTGGCTCCTAAGCGACTGGCAGGATCTTTCTGAAGGAGCTAATAAAGATAGAGCAAAAATCTATGATTGTGAGCAGGAGAGAAAATGATGATTACTGCATAGAGATGAGTGAACTCACTTGATGCAAATTGAATTTGTGTAGAATTTTTGAGAATCAGCTGAACCCAGTTAATTTGAACAAATTACAATTTGCTTCATGGGAATCATCCAAAATAGTTGCAGCTTTTTACATACAGTATTGCTGAAAATTACATCAACTACAGAAGGCTCCCAGAACCTCTGCTGCAGCTGTCCCGGCTTCCCCATTATGCCTTGCAGGTAGCACATCACATGGTATAACACAATCAGGAGGAACTATCATAGCCTGTATAAAAGCCAAGGCAGGGAATGCAGTAGCTATTTTGTGGTAAATCTGCGTAGTGGCAGCATATCACAATTTAGCAGAAGAGATTGGGAGAGAAAGACATAAAACACTGAAAGACAGTACAGATAGTGTGCGACAGCACAGCAGTGCAGAACAGTTACTATCCATTTACCCAAAGCCACTTATGGTGAGTAATTGAGATTTACATGTTTTTAAAGACAAATTTGGTAGAAGCCGGTTAATTTACATTTCAAAATATTCACTCATCTCTATTCCTATAACATAAGTCATAGTACTAATGACTAGATTATTGACCTGTTTAATGATGTTCCTGATGCCGGAGGATTTATCATCGAGTGTCTGATGGTACGCACACTCATCGGTAACCATTTCTTTCAAGATGATACCAAAAGAGTACCAATCTACTCCGGCGTTATACTCCTTCCCAGCCAAAATCTACATGAAGAAGAAAATAGATAGAGATTTGGTAAAAACGTTCCCCAGCTTTAGGGTTCGCTCACACTGGCATATAACATGGCCGAGTGCAATCCAGTGTGTTATCACATAGCACTTGGTCTAATGCTATACTATGGAACAGTGACGACCAGCACTTTTTTTCTCATGCCGAATCGGGTTTCTCATGCTGGCAAAACACATTAGATTATGTATGTTAGTCAGACTCACAGATTCTGGGAACGTCCCAATTCAGCCCAAACACTTGATGTTGGATTTCATATTCAGGCTAAGTTACAATGCTTGATTTTTGTGTCTGTCGGGGTCAAACTTCTCCTCCCATTCAGAAAACATGTACATTCAGCAGAGCCAAGCATGCATGCATGTATACAGTATGTATGGGAGTTTATGAGGGATAGCTATTTAATGTGTATGTCAGATGTGTGACTATGTCAGATTGTCTATGTCAGGATGTCCCGTTTACAGTAATAGATATTTCTATGATTATGTGTGTAAACCAAGATGAATTATCCAATTACAGTATGGAAAAAAAATTGTGTTCTTCTGACCTCAGGAGCCATGTAGCCTTGTGTTCCAGCGTATCCAGTGGCTGTTCGGTCTCCATGCATGTTGGCTATTGCGAGACCGAAATCTGTGATCTTAATATGGCCCGTTTCAGCCACCAAGATGTTCTCGGGCTTGAGGTCTCTGTGGATGACGCCCTTTGAGTGGAGATGTTGGATTCCACAGACTAGTTCAGCGGCATAGAATCTGATAAAAAGTCAAGAAATTAGTGTCTACAGATCATACAAGAGATCTTTCCTTATCCCAAAGCCTAATAAAGTGGCCAGTCAGGATTCTGAAACGGTTCTGGTGACTAAAATATTTCTTTAGTCTAAACTAGCCATCAAAAATACCAGAACGCTGAACAGAACTGCTCTTATATCTTATTTGTATACATGTAGAATTACATACACCTTTACCTTGCACTGGGGATGTCAAGCTGCCCCTTCATCAGTAGGTAGGTGTAAAAGTCCCCGCAGTTCACGCATTCCAGCCCAAGGAGTAAATGCAGCTGTTACACAGAGCAGATATATTGGTAAATTGCCAGATTTTTCATACCTTCACATCTAATAAAGAATAGGTCAGAAAACTATAGGCTACATGGTAAAGCCTTATCTGATTGTCCACATTTTCTAGAGGAAGAGAGAGATATCTACACAAAGGCAGAACTATAGTAGCTGAAGGTGTTGTAGTCACAATTATGACCAGGAACCAATGGTTGCTAAAGGATCTTTTTGGCCCATAAGAGAAGACCAGTAGTATCAATACCTGTGATGGTTGGGGGCCCATAAAGTAAACTTAAAGTAACACCACTATACACACAGAATTTATATACTCACACATGCACATGTACTGTATATACACAACAATGCGTCACTTTCAACACTCTATATGCAACCATAACTAGGTTATTCATATAACACAACTCAACAAGACAGTTTGAGATCTAAAAAAATTTTTTTATTAAACACTTGTTTAAAAAATGATCTCTGTATTAGTTTGCTCAACAAGTGTAAGAGATGAATGGAGACTGAACCATTGCACATTTACATATGTTTTCTTAAGATTCAATCAGTTATCTGTTTACATTCAGCTTCCAGGGTTTAAAGCATGGGTGGGCAATTAATTTCCCATGGGGCCGCATGAGAAATTGGGATGGTTTTAGAGGGCCGGACTAATATAATTGACTCAGTTCTACACAATATACTACACCACTACACCCCCTCCATATACTACACCTGTAATATACTACATCACTACACCCCCTCCATATACTACACCTGTAATATACTACACCACTACACCCCCTATATACTACACCTGCAATATACTACATCACTACAGCCCTATATACTACATCTGTAATATACTACATCACTACACCCCTATATACTACACCTGTAATATACTACATCACTACACCCCCTCCATATACTACACCTGTAATATACTACACCACTACACCCCCTATATACTACACCTGCAATATACTACATCACTACACCCCTATATACTACATCTGTAATATACTACATCACTACACCCCTATATACTACACCTGTAATATACTACATCACTACACCCCCTCCATATACTACACCTGTAATATACTACACCACTACACCCCCTATATACTACACCTGCAATATACTACATCACTACACCCCCTATATACTACACCTGTAATATACTACATCACTACACCCCCTCCATATACTACACCTGTAATATACTACACCACTACACCCCCTATATACTACACCTGCAATATACTACATCACTACACCCCTATATACTACATCTGTAATATACTACATCACTACACCCCTATATACTACACCTGTAATATACTACACCACTACACCCCCTCCATATACTACACCTGTAATATACTACATCACTACACCCCCTCCATATACTACACCTGTAATATACTACACCACTACACCCCCTATATACTACACCTGCAATATACTACATCACTACACCCCTATATACTACATCTGTAATATACTACATCACTACACCCCTATATACTACACCTGTAATATACTACATCACTACACCCCCTCCATATACTACACCTGTAATATACTACACCACTACACCCCCTATATACTACACCTGCAATATACTACATCACTACACCCCTATATACTACATCTGTAATATACTACATCACTACACCCCTATATACTACACCTGTAATATACTACATCACTACACCCCCTCCATATACTACACCTGTAATATACTACACCACTACACCCCCTATATACTACACCTGCAATATACTACATCACTACACCCCCTATATACTACACCTGTAATATACTACATCACTACACCCCCTCCATATACTACACCTGTAATATACTACACCACTACACCCCCTATATACTACACCTGCAATATACTACATCACTACACCCCTATATACTACATCTGTAATATACTACATCACTACACCCCTATATACTACACCTGTAATATACTACAACACTACACCCCCTCCATATACTACACCTGTAATATACTAAACCACTACACCCCCTATATACTACACCTGCAATATACTACATCACTACACCCCTATATACTACATCTGTAATATACTACATCACTACACCCCTATATACTACACCTGTAATATACTACATCATTACACCGCATATACTACACCTGTAATATACTACACCACTACACCCCATATACTACACCTGCAATATACTACATCATTACACCCCATATACTACACCTGCAATATACTACATCACTACACCCCTATATACTGCACCTGTAATATACTACATCATTACACCACATATACTACACCTGTAATATACTACATCATTACACCCCATATACTACACCTGTAATATACTACATCACTACACCCCCTCCATATACTACACCTGTAATATACTACACCACTACACCCCCTATATACTACACCTGCAATATACTACATCACTACACCCCTATATACTACATCTGTAATATACTACATCACTACACCCCTATATACTACACCTGTAATATACTACATCACTACACCCCCTCCATATACTACACCTGTAATATACTACACCACTACACCCCCTATATACTACACCTGCAATATACTACATCACTACACCCCTATATACTACATCTGTAATATACTACATCACTACACCCCTATATACTACACCTGTAATATAATACATCACTACACCCCCTCCATATACTACACCTGTAATATACTACACCACTACACCCCCTATATACTACACCTGCAATATACTACATCACTACACCCCCTATATACTACACCTGTAATATACTACATCACTACACCCCTATATACTACACCTGTAATATACTACAACACTACACCCCCTCCATATACTACACCTGTAATATACTACACCACTACACCCCCTATATACTACACCTGCAATATACTACATCACTACACCCCTATATACTACATCTGTAATATACTACATCACTACACCCCTATATACTACACCTGTAATATAATACATCACTACACCCCCCCTATATACTACACCTGCAATATACTACATCACTACACCCCTATATACTACATCTGTAATATACTACATCATTACACCCCATATACTACACCTGTAATATACTACACCACTACACCCCATATACTACACCTGCAATATACTACATCATTACACCCCATATACTACACCTGCAATATACTACATCACTACACCCCTATATACTGCACCTGTAATATACTACATCATTACACCACATATACTACACCTGTAATATACTACATCATTACACCCCATATACTACACCTGTAATATACTACATCACTACACCCCCTCCATATACTACACCTGTAATATACTACACCACTACACCCCCTATATACTACACCTGCAATATACTACATCACTACACCCCTATATACTACATCTGTAATATACTACATCACTACACCCCTATATACTACACCTGTAATATACTACATCACTACACCCCCTCCATATACTACACCTGTAATATACTACACCACTACACCCCCTATATACTACACCTGCAATATACTACATCACTACACCCCTATATACTACATCTGTAATATACTACATCACTACACCCCTATATACTACACCTGTAATATAATACATCACTACACCCCCCCTATATACTACACCTGCAATATACTACATCACTACACCCCTATATACTACATCTGTAATATACTACATCACTACACCCCTATATACTACACCTGTAATATAATACATCACTACACCCCCTCCATATACTACACCTGTAATATACTACATCACTACACCCCTATATACTACATCTGTAATATACTACATCACTACACCGCTATATACTACACCTGTAATATACTACATCACTACACCCCCTCCATATACTACACCTGTAATATACTACACCACTACACCCCCTATATAGTACACCTGCAATATACTACATCACTACACCCCTATATTTTACATCTGTAATATACTACATCACTACACCCCTATATACTACACCTGTAATATACTACATCATTACACCCCTATATACTACACCTGCAATATACTACATCACTACACCCCTATATACTACATCTGTAATATACTACATCACTACACCCCTATATACTACACCTGTAATATACTACAACACTACACCCCCTCCATATACTACACCTGTAATATACTACACCACTACACCCCCTATATACTACACCTGCAATATACTACATCACTACACCCCTATATACTACATCTGTAATATACTACATCACTACACCCCTATATACTACACCTGTAATATACTACATCATTACACCCCATATACTACACCTGTAATATACTACACCACTACACCCCATATACTACACCTGCAATATACTACATCATTACACCCCATATACTACACCTGCAATATACTACATCACTACACCCCTATATACTGCACCTGTAATATACTACATCATTACACCCCATATACTACACCTGTAATATACTACATCACTACACCCCCTCCATATACTACACCTGTAATATACTACACCACTACACCCCCTATATACTACACCTGCAATATACTACATCACTACACCCCTATATACTACATCTGTAATATACTACATCACTACACCCCTATATACTACACCTGTAATATACTACATCACTACACCCCCTCCATATACTACACCTGTAATATACTACACCACTACACCCCCTATATACTACACCTGCAATATACTACATCACTACACCCCTATATACTACATCTGTAATATACTACATCACTACACCCCTATATACTACACCTTTAATATAATACATCACTACACCCCCTCCATATACTACACCTGTAATATACTACACCACTACACCCCCTATATACTACACCTGCAATATACTACATCACTACACCCCCTATATACTACACCTGTAATATACTACATCACTACACCCCCTCCATATACTACACCTGTAATATACTACACCACTACACCCCCTATATACTACACCTGCAATATACTACATCACTACACCCCTATATACTACATCTGTAATATACTACATCACTACACCGCTATATACTACACCTGTAATATACTACATCACTACACCCCCTCCATATACTACACCTGTAATATACTACACCACTACACCCCCTATATACTACACCTGCAATATACTACATCACTACACCCCTATATACTACATCTGTAATATACTACATCACTACACCCCTATATACTACACCTGTAATATACTACATCATTACACCCCATATACTACACCTGTAATATACTACACCACTACACCCCATATACTACACCTGTAATATACTACATCATTACACCCCATATACTACACCTGCAATATACTACATCACTACACCCCTATATACTGCACCTGTAATATACTACATCATTACACCACATATACTACACCTGCAATATACTACATCACTACACCCCATATACTACACCTGCAATATACTACATCACTACACCCCTATATACTGCACCTGTAATATACTACATCATTATACCACATATACTACACCTGTAATATACTACATCATTACACCCCAATATACTACACCTGTAATATACTACACCACTACACCCCTATATACTACACTTGTAATATACTACATCACTACAATCCCATATACTACACCTGTAATATACTATACCACTACACCCCCCAAGTACTACACCTGTAATATACTACACCCTCCCATGTACTACACCTGTAATATACTACATCACTACACCCCCATTTACAACACCACTATATACAACACCCCCATATACTACACCATTAATAAAACTACATCACTACACCCCATGTACTACACCACTATATACTACACCAATACTGTATATACACAACACCATATACTACACCTGGAAAACTACACCACTACACTCCCAGTAATAGTCACTAGTTCCCCCCCTCCCCCATTGCCCCTCCTCAGGTTATAGTCACTACTTACCTCTCCCTTCTTATTGTCCCCGTCGTCAGGCACCTCTGTACAGGCCCCCCGCAGAGCTGCTCCTTCTCTTATACGGGCCCTGACTGCGCTGATGCTGTTCCCGAGTGGTCCCTGTCGCTGCTTCTCTCCGTGAAGGCCCCGGCTGTGCTGCTTCTTACCCTGCCCGGTGGGAACTTTTGAAATGACACACGCCACGCAGTACTGATAACATCAGAGCGTGCGCGTGTCACAGAGAAAGTGCCGGCAGGGAACAGAGGAGAGATTCCTGCGTTCCGCTGCCTGCACTGTGTGGAGCTACAGGATCGCTCCCTGCCCGGCTCCACTGCATAGGCTGAAGACAGGTGGGCTGGTCACAGACAGTAGGCGGGCCGGATGTGGTCCGCGGTCTGCCCCTTGCCCAGGTCTGGTTAAAAGTACTGTGTATATCAATTCTAATCCCGAGCCATATAAATTGTATCGGACTATTTAAATCTTTAAGTATAAAAATTGCATATATGCCTATTGTTGTACAATGTAAACAAAATACAAAACCCTGACAGCTATGTCGTATAATCCATATCATAAATTGGAGATTAGTATTATCCCTTTAAATTTCAAGTATTATACATATGCCTTTAATTATTCAACAAATTCTATTTGTAAATAGTTTGCAATGGGCCAATTATACATTAGTTCAAATAATTATGTACATAGGTGTATAAAATAGCAAGCTGGGGTTATTGTAACAATTAAAAATTTCAGAAGGGTGATATCCCTTTAAGCATGAGTGCATATATATTATGAAATCTGCCCTTCTGTGCAATATCCACCTCCTCCTTGGTTATGGGTCCCCAACGAACGGTGTTGCCAACAGCAGTCAATCAAAGTCCTTGGTACACTCTGCACCACACACAAGACACACCATTGGACGGCCTGAGTGGAATAGGGTCGCCCACTTCACGGGTTGGTTATGGGGAGGTCAGGAGTGTCAGGAGTGGTTCAGTTGAAGTTAGGGAGTTGAAGTGGAAGGTCGAAGTCATGAGGAGAAGGAGAGAGGAGGTTAGGAGCCGGGCTCCTTGGAAGTAACTAGGTGACAGACGGTGTTCTGGACCTAGTAGGAGCTGGACCCTCGGTCGCAGGGGATCAAGGCAAGGGGCACGGGACTGTCAAGGAGGACAGCTGGCGGCCTTGCACCATCACCGGGCTGGGATCAGGGCACAACGGGGTACGTGGACCCTAGGTCAGGGAGTAGCTCCAGGCAACCTGACAATTTACCCGACAAGAACATAGCCTTCAAGATCCATTCTCCACCTGCTCCAAAATCGGGGGTACTAGCGAAACGAGGGGGATAGGACTTTCCACAAATATGGTCCAGAAAATCCCAAGCATGAACCCTGAGAGCAAGCTCCCACAGTTAGCCATGCTGGGGAGCGGGACCTGGCTAGTTCCACACTACCAGGACCAACAGAGAAGTAACTTAGCGCCAGGAAGCAGGTCACTGATCACCAGGCAATACCATCGGGGACGGGACCCAAACTAGCTCCCCACAGCGGCAGCGGTGTCCAGAACTTTGGTTGGAATATATATATACCTCGGTACCCTTAATGATAGCACCCCAATAATCCTACAAAACAATAATTCCGCTGCCACCACCGAAACTTAGTACAGGAAGTTTGGACACCCGTTACAGATAGCATAAGGCCCTTTGGGTTGTGGATTCATAAATATAGAGCATGAGGAAAGAAACTATTAAATTTTATATATTTAATCCAAAATAGAAGGCAGTGTTTATAAAAAATATACAAGAATTTACAAAAGGGGACAATACACATACAGTATAGACAGTTACATAAAATAAAAAGGAAACAAAATGAAAGATTACTACACCTGGTCACAGATTATGGCTCAGATTTAGGGGGAGAGGCAGCCTCTTGGAGCTGTACAATTCTATGCACAGAATGCATATTCTCTGGCATTGACCCAATGTGTACTAAGACACGGGCTTTTATTAACCTTTGTCTGACCCGCAGCCCCACCTCTGCTGACATCATGTAAGGGAGGGGGTTTTCCCCTCTTCCAACATTTTGGAATCCTCATGGCCCTCATATTTCCATGTGGGAGCACCGCACGCGGACGATATTACCGTCATATTTTATTTTAGGATTTTAGCAGAAGGTGGATACCACACAAGGGGGATCTGGTATGTTCTGGGGGCCAGATATTAATTTGTGGCTCTTTCGTATGGCCTATGATTAAGCTGAAGTATGTGAGATGTGCGTTATGGAATTTCGAGATCAGGGGTATGCCCGCCATATTTGGGGGACATATGTATCTCGCAATATTAATACTTCCCCCAACGGAGACAATACAGCTGCCCTAGCCTTTTGATCAGCAAGCTATATTCCTGCAGGAAACTTGTACTCCGCCCCTGTGTATACAGATTGTAGACGGAGCGTCTCTGGCTACGCAGGGGTTCTTTGAAGAACTGGGGGAAGGTGTGATAAGCTAATTCAAATGTATCTGTTCCATCTCCTGACAAGGAAATCTTTTCCTGGCTGTTAATTTGGTAGGGCTCTGGAGGGAGGGGTCACTCCTGAGCCAGAGACCCTGAAAACATATCTGCTTATTATATTTTCATAACAGTGACACATAACAAAGGAGGAGGTGGACATTGCACAGAAGGGTAGATTGCATATATTCCTGCGCTCCCCACAGCACCCCCCAACGCCATCACCGAGTCCCGGGGCATTCCCCCTACAAGTGGAGGGTCCTAACACCTGGCTACCCCATCCCATCGCCCCTGGGTACTCCCAACTGCAGCGGTGGTACTCCCAAATTACCACAAACCACGGGTTGCGTCACGAACTCTAAAACACATGCCCTGTAAATAACCCCTCGAGCCACCGCAGATCCGGATCTGAGCAGCTCGGCTGCTGACGCAAGGGCGGCACATATATACTGTATATATATGTATATATGTTTGACAGTTGGGATGGTGTGTTCAAGCTGATGAGCTGTGTTGCTTTTATGCCAAACATATCATTTGGCATTATGCCCAAAAAGTTCGATTTCGGTTTCATCTGACCAGAGCACCTTCTTCCACGTTTGGTGTGTCTCCCAGGTGGCTTGTGGCAAACTTTAGACAACACTTTTTTTTGGATATCTCTGAGAAATGGCTTTCTCCTTGCCACTTTTCCATAAAGGCCAGATTTGTGCAGTGTACGACTGATTGTTGTCCTGTGGACAGACACTCCAACCTCAGCTGTAGATCTCTGCAGTTCATCCAGGGTGATCATGGGCCTCTTGACTGCATCTCTGATCAGTCTTCTCCTTCTTTGAGATGAAAGTTTGGATGGACGGCCGGGTCTTGGTAGATTTGCAGTGGTATAATACTCCTTCCATTTCAATATGATCACTTACATAGTGCTCCTTGGATGTTTAAACTTGTGGAAATCTTTTGTAACCAAATCGGCTTTATACTTCTCCACAACAGTATCACAGACCTGCCTGTTGGGTTCCTTGGTCTTCATGATACTCTCTGTGCTTTAAACAGAACACTGAGACTATCACAGAGCAGGTGCATTTATACGGAGACTTCATTACACACAGGTGGCTTATATGTATCATCATCAGTCATTTAGGACAGCAGTGGATCATTCAGAGATCCTCAATGAACTTCTGGAGTGAGTTTGCTGCATTGAAAGTAAAGGGACCGAATAATATTGCACGCCCCAATTTTCAGTTATATATTTTTTAAAAAATTTAAAATAAGCAATAAATTTCGTTCACCTCACAATTGTGTCCCACTTGTTGATTCTTCACCATAACATTAACATTTTTTATCTTTATGTTTGAAGCCTGAAATGTAGCAAAAGGTTGAAAAATTCAAGGAGGCCGAATACTTTTGCAAGGCACTGTAAATTATATAGATATATCTCTATCTATCTCTATCTATCTATGTATATCTATCTCTATCTATGTATATCTATCTATATCTTTATCTATCTATCTCTATCTATTTATCTCTATCTATCTCTATCTATCTATATCTATATCTGTCTACATCTATCTCTCTCTCTCTCTCTATCTATAGCTATATACCTGTATATAAATATATAAATATATATATATATATATATATATATATATATATATATATATTAGAGAAAAACTCCACAATGCCATACAAAGAAAGCGGAGGCCCTATTGTAATCAGCAGCCCACCCACTGAACAAGCTCATAAACATATTATAAACATGGACAGAGAACAAAGCTTTTGAAGTGCAAAAAAGAGTTACGTTTATTATGACAACGGTGACAATTCATTTTGAGTTAAAATAGATAAAAACAGAGACCATTCTATTGCAAGTTACTTCATATTATTCCCCTATTCAAAGGCGTAGGAAGTAGTCAAGTTTAAAGCACACATAAAATCTTAATGGTAATGGTAATGTCATGGATATATATTGCATATTGCCCATTGGGATAAATATAAGGGAAATCCCAGGAGGATGAGGGAATTGTAAAAGGTTCAGAAGTTTTTACCACTGAGGATGGTAACAGCGCACCTCTCCCCTGAAGAAGAAAGAAAATCTTTATTGAAACGTACGTTGGGTTGGTTTGAGGACTCTCTTGAGACTGACTACTGTTACTATCCTCAGCGGTAAAACTTCTGAACCTTTTGCAATTCCCTCATCCTCCTGGGATTTCCCTTATGCAATATATATCCATGACATTACCTTTATGTCACTGATTTGATCCCTGTTTGGATGTCATTTGGTGTATGAAATAAACATGTATTACCATTAAGATTTTATGTGTGCTTTAAACTTGACTACTTCCTACACCTATGAATAGGGGAATAATATGAAGTAACTTGCAATAGAATGGTCTCTGTTTTTATCTATTTTAACTCAAAATGAATTGTCACCATTGTCATAATAAACTTCACTCTTTTTTGCACTTCAAAAGCTTTGTTCTCTGTCCATGTTTATAATAAATATATATAAATATATATATATATATATATATATATATATATCAGGGGTGGGTGACCTTTGGCCAGCGGACTGTTTGCGGCCCGTGATGACTTTTTCTGTGGCTTCCGGGCACATTCCCGGGAACCACAATGCTCTAGTGGCAGCCGTGCTTTTGCAGGCTGATGGACTTTTTAATCACCCTGCGTGATGAAAGGAAGTGCACACACTCTGGCCTGTGGGTAGATGCTAGAATGTACTGGCTCCTTCAATTATCTTGATTGCAGCCTGTACATTGTAACAGTCTTACTACTGAAGATGCTAGAATGTACAGGCTCCTTCTGGGACTAGGCTGCAGCCCGTACAGTCTAGGCTCAACCCTGGACTGTGCTAGCATGCTCAGGGCTTACCTTGTGGGTGGGGTAAGCAGTGTGCTGTGCTCCTATCACAGAAAAAGAGGTGTAGCAAATTTAACAGTATCCCTACTTTACATGCCTCCCGGACCTGTGCTGTGTGACTTCTCCTCCCCCCAGTACTGTGAGTCCACAACCGAATGCGGCCAGTGCTGTGTACCCCCTAGTACTGTATGTACCCCCTATTACTGTGTGTACCTCTAATTGCTGTGTACCCCCTAAGTGCTGTGTAACCCCCACTGCTGACCATGCTGCCATCTAGTACTACTCCTGCTGCCTCTTAGTGCTCTCCGTGCTGCCTCCTAGTGCTCTCCGTGCTGCCTCCTAGTGCAGTCTGTGCTGCCTCCTAGTGTTCTCTGTGCTACCACCTAGTGCTCTCCATGCTGCCTCCTAGTGCGGTCCGTGCTGCCTCCTAGTGCTCTCCGTGCTGCCACCTAGTGCTGTCTGTGCTGCCACCTAGTGCTCTCCATCTGATTCCTAGTGCTCGCCATGCTGTCACCTAGTTCCCCACCCCTGATATAAAGGGACATTTAACAGACTACTATATCCCATATTAATAATTGTGATTTTATATTTGACGTATAAGTGCAAGAATTAATTCATAGCACAAAAATTAAATATTATTATGCATAAAACAATACACATGAATTAAAAAGTGAAAATACAAAATATATAATTCAATTGCAGATTTGTGCAATTGTAAATAAGACATTGAACAAGGTGCACAGTGCAAATTAATAAGTACAGTGTAGTGAAAGAACACATTGATTATGTACAACAGGCCACATATGTAAGCATTTATATATACACATACCTATATTTCAACACATAATTAGGATTGAATGCATATATATCAACAATCTTAGCACATCAGGACACCTCCCTTAATGCATTGGTGGCATTGACCTGTGAGTTTGAGCGCTCGATCTAAAACAGCGGTGTGGGAAGTCCAGGCGGCAGAAATTGGAGGTGTCTGAGCATGCGTTGTCTCCTTGACGGTGAGTGACGCTTTCTTTCCATTGTCCGCTGCTCTGGACTTCCTGTTGTGCGTGTCGGTAGTCGCCGGTTTCACATTTCACCGATTGTTTTGGTGGAAAATTTGTCTCGGTTTTCATCGGTTGCTTCGGATTTTGCCTGACTTTGTCTGCGTGACCACGCTGCTAAGTTTTGCGACTACAAAGGGCGAATTGTGCGTTCTCTGGCTCAGACAGGCATTGTGTGAGCATCACCCTGCATTTCATAATGTAACGTCAATGTGTGTCTCTTGCTAATCAGTTGGCTGATTAGTTAACCCCTTCCTTATACTGTAGCTCCACCATGGGACTAAAGAAAGTTTCCAAGGCCAGCAGCCCTTTGAAGAAGAAGGCCAGGAACACTATAGAGTTGAAAAAGGAAATTGGAAAATATGAGAGTGGCATTAAGATTGCTGTACTAGGCCGCATGTATGGGAAGTCACCATCCACAATAAGTTCCATCATGGCAAAAAAAGGAAGCAATAAAGGAGGCTAATGTAGCGAAAGGCATGAATATGCTAACAAAACAGAGATTGCAAACAATTAAATAGGTTGAACAGTTGTTATGAATCTGTATCAATCAAAACCAGTTAGATGGTGATTCTGTTTCAGAGGCCATCATGTGTGAAAAGGCCAGACTGTTATATGCTGATCTTATTAAGAAACAGCCTGGGACAAGTGCTAGTGGACTTAGTGATTTTAAGGTCAGCAGAGGCTGTTTCGAAAAATTATAGAGGCCCACTGGCATACACAGTGTTACTAGGCATGGGGAAGCTGCGAGTTCGGACAAGTCTGGGGCAGAAAAATTTGTGACCGAATTCAAAGATTACATAGAGGGCAAACAAGAAGGCATGGGTCACAAGGGCAATTTTCATTGAGTGGATGAATGAAGTGTTTGGCCCAAGTGTGAAATAATACCTCCAGAATAATCAGTTGCCCCTTAAGTGCCTCCTGCTAATGGACAATGCTCCTGCACATCCTCCTGGTTTGGCAGACACATTGTTGGTGAGTTCAGTTTCATCACAGTGAAGTTTGTGCCCCCTAATACCACACCTCTCATCTAGCCCATGGACCAGAATGTCATTTCAAATTCAAGAAACTGTCTACAAAAGCAATGTTTCAACGGTGCTCTGAGGTGTCATCAGATACAGAATTGTCCTTAAGAGAATTCTGGAAAAAACAGTTCAACATTCTCAACTGCATTAGCCTCATAGATAAGGCTTGGCAAAGAGTGACATGCAGGACATTGACATCTGCCTGGAAGAAATTATGGCCAGGATGTGTTCTTGAGAGAGATTTTGAAGGGTTTGAGCCTTCCTCTGATGACCCTACAAATGTGGTGCAGTCAATTGTTGATTTGGGGACATCCATGGGTTTGGAGGTGAATGGTGAGGATGTGGAAGAGTTAGTGGATGACCACAGTGTAGAACTCACCCCTGAAGACCTGCAAGACCTTCACCTAGAAGTGCAACAGACAGCAGATGAAGAAGTTTCTTCAGATGAAGAGGGAGAAACAGGGAAGAATGTGCCTTCTTCAGAGATTATGGATTATGTTCTCCATATGGAGCAAGGTTCAGGGGTTTGTGGAGAAAAATCACCCTGACAAAGCTGTTGCAGGCCTTGTCTACAACTTGTTTAATGATGTCTTGCCCCATTTTAGGCAAATGTTAAAGAGGTGTCAGAGACAGACGTCTTTGGACAGCTTTCTTGTGCATCATAGATTCATTGACTCTGATCATGGTCCTAGTGCTGAAAGACCAGGAAGGGAAGTGACCTCAGATAGTGCCTTGCCTATGGTCCTTATGGAGGGGGATTCCCTTTCCAAACAAGGATACAGTACAGTACTGTATCTGTAAATGCCAAGTTAAAAGTTTTGTGGGGACCACTGTCCTCCTTAAGGAGAATTTGCAAGCCAGTCTGGCTGCAAGTAAAGTAAGGGGACTTATAGCTGCCATGCCCCTCTGGGGAATATTCAAATTGTCTCTCCAGGAATGGAGACAAAACTCTAGCACAGCGCCACCTATTGGAAGTAGCGATCCTGTGACTCACACTATTATGATATTTCAGCGTATAGTGTGCGCGGGAACAGCGCGTTCAGATCACTGCTGCTGGGATAATGGCGATCGCTATTTTTTTTTCTTTTCTTCCTTCCCTAAGCGCGCGTGTAGTGTGCCGGGCCAGCATGTCAGCTAATCACAGACACACACACCTAAGTGGACTTTTGCCAGACAAGCAAGGGCATGTGTTATAGGCTGTCCATGTCACATGTACCTGCATTATAAAAACGGGTATCTGCCCGTCAGGACGCCATTATCTGCCTTCTGCGTCTGGGTGTCAGTCACCGCTGGCGCAGCTCCTGTCGCCGATACTGCTGTGTACGCTCTACACACAGCGCTATACAGAATAGGGATAGAAGTTTCTTTCAGCCCTTGTAAGGGCTAATTACAGCAGGCTCAGAGCCATAGGTGACAGTCAGGTCCGTGGAAACAGTTTTTAACAGCTACAGATAACAGCGTCTGTGTAGCTAAGCTCAGGGACTTCCTTGCTGCATTTCACCATTAGGAGGAATAGAAAGTGAGGCTTGCTTTCCCCTACACTGACCCACAACCCGGCCACTGTACCCTCCTGCCCTTTTTAGCAAAGCCATTTTAATTGCAGAGTGCTGCCAGTTAGTGTCATCCTAAAAGTGGCTGTTGGACTTCATTAGTGTCCCACTGGTGCAAAGCAATTTGCAGCACCTCTGCATTGCACCCTCAAGCTCATTGTTACTAAGCCATTATAATAGCAAACACTGAGGAAACTTAGTGGCATCCAAAACGTGGCTGTTGGACTTCATTAGTGTCCCACTGGTGCAAAGCTATTTGCAGCACCTCTGCATTGCACCGTCAAACTCATTTTTACAAAGCTATTAGAATAGCAAACTGTGCTGCCAGTTTAAGGGCCATAGTTGCATTGTCAGGGATAGTTATTGTTGTTTATTCTGCTCTCAATAAAGGTAGACCACCGCTGCAATCTACACCACCTCTCAATTTTTACTCCCACATTTTAAGTGCACAATCTTGTCGCAAGCAAAATGAGTGGCAAAATGACAGATGCTGGTGGAAAGGGGAAAAGGCGTGTTGGAAAAGGAAAAAAAAGTGTTTTTCCGTGGGGAAGGTGGCAAAGCTCCATTAACATCTGCTGAAGATAGGCCATCTTCCAGCAAAAGTAAGATGTCTACTACTTAACGTGGACAATCGGATGTGCTCCCTTTTTTACGGACACGAACAACTGGAACAAAGGTAGATGATGGCCAAAAAAAGAAAATGCTTGAATGGATCTCAAGTGGTCCAACAAGTGCCTCCTCCACCTCAACTACTACATCCAAAAAACACCAGTCCTCTGAGTTGTCATCCCAATCACACTTGCTTTCTCCCAGCTCTCAAGTCTCCATCCGCCCTGCACAGTATGGTGGAAAAGAGATGGCTGAGTCTGCAGAGCTGTTCAGTCACACTATAGCCTGGGAATGAGAGATCTTCTCCCAAGCTACAGTGAGTACAGACCAGGAAATGGTCTGCAGTGATGCCCAGAACCTTTGTGACTCAGATTCAGGCCGTGATGACCAAGTTTCTGAGCATAATGTTGACCCTTATTCACAAACTGTAACACCTGTTGTAATGAGGAACATACTGATGACGATGAGACGCAGATACCAGATTGGGATGACAACTTAAATATTCGTTCAGGGCAGGAAGAGGCTCGGTCTGAGGATGAGGGGAGTGCAAACACAACGCTTGATGAGGAAGTTCTAGATCCCACCTACTGTCAACCCACAGTCAGGCACTCGAGGAGGTCAACAGAGGCGGTGGAGGAGGATGCAACTGACGACAAAGTTAACTTGCGCCTTCCTGGACAGAGGAGGAGTACTGGTAGCACGTCTACAACTGCATCCTCAGCCACCACTCTGCCTCTGAGCACTAGTCGGGGTGGCTCAGCAGGTCGCATGTCCTCTAAGCCTTGCCTAGCCTGGTCCTTTTTTGACCTTGCAAAGGATCGCCCAAATCATGTGATCTGTAAAATTTGTCGGGAATCTGTTAGTAGAGGCAAAAACCTCAGCAGTTTGACAACTTCTTCCATGAATCGTCACATGAATAAATATCATATGTCCCAGTGGAAAGCTCACCGTGCTGCAATGCGGCCTAGTGGAGCGGACCATCCACCGCCTGCCCCTTCCAGTGCATCCGCGCGCTCTTCATCTTCTAGGACTGTGGGGATAGCTGTCACACCTGGTTTTCCACGCACAACTTCCACTACTGTAACCGCAACAGGCAGTTTGCTTGGTAGGTCGTCAGTTGGTTTGGAAGGGGAAACAAGTGTGTGTGTACAGCTCTCTCAGACATCGATAGCATCAACGTTGGATGAAGGCAACATCATGTCTACGCTGCACTTTCCTCACAAACCTGCATTTTTTTCAGGGACACCCTACTCAACACCGTCTACACACAGCAGCCAGATCTCTGTCCCTCAGATGTGGACAAATAAAAGGCCATTTCCTGCGACCCATGATAAAGCTAAGAGGTTGACTTTATCCCTCTGTAAGCTCTTGGCTACCAAAATGCTGCCTTTCCGCCTGGTGGACACAGAGGATTTTAGAGACCTTATGTCTGTCGCTGTGCCCCAGTACCAGATGCCCAGTCGCCACTACTTCTCTAAAAAAGGTGTGCCTGCATTACACCAGCATGTCGCACACAACATCACCGCTTCCTTGAGAAACTCTGTGTGTGAACGGGTGCATTTCACCACCGATACTTAGACCAGAAAGCATGGACAGGGACGTTACATGTCGCTGACTGGGCACTGGGTAACTATGGTGATAGATGGTGAAGGGTCTGCTGCACAAGTCTTGCCGTCCCCACGACTTGTGCGTCAATCCTCTGTCTGTCCAAGTTCCTCCACTGCTTCTGCCTCCTCAACCTCGTCTGGGTCCTCCACCTCCACCCCAAGCCTGCCAGGTCAGGCCACCAGCTTTGTAACTGCGCAGAAGGAATCACGCACCACTCATTACTATGCTGGCAGCAGAGCGCAACGGCATCAGGCGGTCTTTATCTTGAAATGTCTTGGAAATAAAAGTCACACAGCGGCTGAGTTGTGGGCAGCTCTGGAGACTGAGTTTGGTAAATGGTTGTCTCCACTCAACCTGCAGCCTGGTAAGGCCGTGTGCGACAATGCTTGCAAACCTGGGTGCGGCCCTTCGCCTGGGCAAGGTGACACACGTGCCTTGTATGGCTCACGTGTTGAACCTTGTTGTCCAGCAATTTTTAACACACTATCCCGGCCTAGATGGCCTTCTGAATAGGGCATGAAAACTGTCTGCTCACTTCCGCCATTCAACCGCCGCAGCTGAGCGACTTGCATCGCTCCAGAAGTCTTTCGGCCTGCCGGTTCATCGCCTGAAATGCGATGTTCCGACACGCTGGAATTCGACTCTCCACATGTTACAGCGACTGTGGCAGCACCGCCGAGCCCTGGTACAATACGTCATGACGTATAGCCTGGGCCAACGAGATGCAAAGGTGGGGCAGATCACCCTGATGGAGTGGTCTCAGATCAAAGACCTATGCACCCTTCTGCAAAGTTTCGACATGGCGACGAATATGTTTAGCGCTGACAATGCTATTATCAGCATGACAATTCCAGTCATTTACATGCTGGAGCACACGCTAAACACTATTCGTAGTCAGGGGGTGGGACAACAGGAAGGGGAGGAACTACAGGAGGATTCATATGCGCAAGGGACAACCAACATCACCAAGGTCCAGACGTTCATCATCACCAAGGCGGCAGGCATGGGACCATGGGGGACAGGGATCAACAAGGGCGCATGGTAGCGGGCGAAATGTTGAGGAAGGTGCAGGAGAACATGAAGAAATGGAGGACGAACTGTCCATGGACATGGAAGACTCAGCAGATGAGGGAGACTTTGGTCAAATTTCAGTTGAAAGAGGTTGGGGGGGAGATGTCAGAGGAAGAAAGAACGGTTAGCACCTCTATGCCACAAACACATCGTGGACTTGGTCCATATGGCTGCGCAAGACACATGAGCGCCTTCTTGCTTCACTACCTCCAACATGACCCTCGTATTGTCAAAATTAGAAGTGATGATGAGTACTGGCTTGCCACACTATTAGATCCCCGGTACAAGTCCAAATTTTGTGACATAATTCCAGCCATAGAAAGGGACGCACGTATGCAGGCGTATCAGCAAAAGCTGTTACTCGATCTTAACTCGGCTTTTCCACCAATTAACTGTGGTGCACGGAGTGAATCTCCCAGTTGTAACTTGACAAACATGGGACGGTCTCGTCATCTTCAACAGTCTACCCGTACCAGTAGCACCGTATCTGGTGCTGGTAACAGCAATTTTATTGAATCTTTTCATAATTTTTGTAGACCATCCTTTGCAAGGCCACCAGAGACAACAAGTCTGACACATAGTCAACGGCTGGAGAGGATGATACAGGAGTATCTCCAAATGAACATCGATGCCATGACTTTGCAAATGGAGCCTTGCTCATTTTGGGCTTCAAATCTTGAAAAATGGCCAGAGCTCTCTACTTACGCCTTGGAGATCTTGTCGTGTCCAGCTGCCAGCGTTGTCTCTGAACGTGTCTTCAGTGCTGCTGGGTGTGTGTTGACAGATAAGCGCACGCGGTCTGTCCAGTGACAATGTGGACAGACTAACGTTCATCAAAATGAACAAGTCATGGATCCACAAGGAATTTACAACCCCTGTGTCATCCTGGGGAGAGTAAATGCTTGTGGATTTGGAATGTGCTTGATGCAAATCTACCTGTGAAGTGTACAACTAGGGTACAAGTGCTGTCACTGATGGGGTGTCTGTGTGGCCCAATTTTTGGAAAAAAGGGAGACTCCGCTTGGAGTAACCCTTGCTGTGTTTTTTAAAAGGAGCCAAGATGAACAAGTCATGGTTCAGCAAAGACTTTGCTACCTATCCCGGTGTCATCCTGGGGACGGTTAAGTATGGCGTATTTTTGAATGTGCTTGATGCAAATCTACCTGTGAAGTGTACAACTAGGGCACAAATGCTGCCACTGATGGGGTGTCTGTGTGGCCCAATTTTTGGAAAAAAGGGAGACTCCGCTTGGAGTAACCCTTGCTGTGTTTTTTAAAAGGAGCCAAGATGAACAAGTCATGGTTCAGCAAAGACTTTGCTACCTACCCCGGTGTCATCCTGGGGATGGTTAAGGATGGCGTATTTTTGAATGTGCTTGATGCAAATCTACCTGTGAAGTGTACAACTAGGGCGCAAGTGCTGCCACTGATGGGGTGGGTGTGTGTGGCCCAATTTTTGGAAAAAAAGGGAGACTCTGCTTGGAGTAACCCTTGCTGTGTTTTTTAAAAGGAGCCAAGATGAACAAGTCATGGTTCAGCAAAGACTTTGCTACCTACCCCTGTGTCATCCTGGGGATGGTTAAGGATGGCGTATTTTTGAATGTGCTTGATGCAAATCTACCTGTGAAGTGTACAACTGGGGGCACAAGTGCTGCCACTGATGGGGTGTCTGTGTGGCCCAATTTTTGGAAAAAAGGAGACTCCGCTTGGAGTAACCCTTGCTTACAGTGTTTCTAAAAATGATCCAAGATGAACAGAGCTGGGATCAGGAAAGACTTTGCTACCTACCCCAGTGTCATCCTGGGGACGGTTAAGGATGGCGTATTTTTGAATGTGCTTGATGCAAATCTACCTGTGAAGTGTACAACTGGGGCACAAGTGCTGCCACTGAAGGGGTGAGTGTCTGTGTGGCCCAATTTCTGGAAAAAAGGGAGACTCCGCTTGGAGTAACCCTTGCAGTGTTTTTTAAAAGGAGCCAAGATGAACAAGTCATGGTTCAGCAAAGACTTTGCTACCTACCCCGGTGTCATCCTGGGGACGGTTAAGGATGCCGTACTTTTGAATGTGCTTGATGCAAATCTACCTGTGAAGTGTACAACTGGGGCACAAGTGCTGCCACTGATGGGGTGTCTGTGTGGCCCAATTTTTGGAAAAAAGGGAGACTCCGCTTGGAGTAACCATTGCTTACAGTGTTTCTAAAAATGATCCAAGATGAACAGAGCTGGGATCAGGAAAGACTTTGCTACCTACCCCGGTGTCATCCTGGGGATGGTTAAGGATGGCGTATTTTTGAATGTGCTTGTTGCAAATCTACCTGTGAAGTGTACAACTAGGGCACAAGTGCTGCCACTGATGGGGTGTCTGTGTGGCCCAATTTTTGGAAAAAAGGGAGACTCCGCTTTGAGTCACCTTGCGGTGTTTTACATCATTTTAGAAGGGCATGCCATGCCTATATCTGTGTCTCCTCCTCTTTTTCCTTGTCCAGCTCTTTTGTTTTCGCATGAGTATATGTCCTTGTCACTTTCCCATGTGTTTGTGTTGTGTTGTGAGTTGTTTGTCACCTTTTGGACACCTTTGAGGGTGTTTTCTAGATGTTTTTATGTGTTTGTGATTGCCTCCCATTGTTTCCTATGGGTTCGAGCGGTTCGCCGAACCGAACTAGAACCAGAGCTCGGTTCGGCGAACCAAGCTCGAGCCGAACCGCAACTGGTTTGCTCATCTCTAGCTATCAGGGTTTCATATTTTGTTTAAATTGAGCAACAATAGGCACATATGCACTTTTCATACTTAAAAGGGAAGGTGTCGTCAATTTTTTTTTTCAATAACTGAAAAAATATAAAGTATTAATGTTTTAATGTTATGTTTAAATAATATTTGGGGTTTTTTGAGAAAAATATAAAAAAAAATTAAAAGTTTGATATTTTCCACTCTTAAACACTAGGGGGAGCAGCTGCTGAAATCCTGCTGCAGAGCTTCTGTAGAACTAGCTCACATTACAACTGCAGTAAAAGTGGGTGGATTCTGCTCTCCTGTGTGTGATGACACATCTCCCCCTCCCAATCTGGGTGTTTCCAGAAGGATAAGAGAAGATGAAGTTTAGGATCACAGTGCGGAGCCATTTTGTTGGTGGCCACAGAGTGATCCTAATATGTCTAAAGTGTCACAAAGGCCAGCTGCATAGTGCTCCACTGTATCCCACACTGCACTGTATCCCAATGGCTTGCTGACTGTTTCCCTATGCCTTGCTGACTGTTTCCCTACGCCCCGCTGACTATTTCCCTATGCCCCGCTGACTGTTTCCCTATGCCTTGCTAACTGTTTCCCTATGCCCCAATGGCTGTTTCCCTATGCCTTGTTGGCTGTTTCCCTATGCCTTGCTGTTTCCCTATGCCCCGCTGACTGTATCCCAATGCCCCGCTGACTGTATCCCAATGCCTCACTGTATCTCGTGCCCCCATATACTGTGCTGCTGGCTGGGATCGGAGGTTTGAGGTGACATGCGGCGAGGAGGGGTGATCTGCAGCCTGAGCGGCACTGCACTATAGATTTCATGCCGCACTCACCGCTCCCAGCCGCATGCATTCACCTCAGATCTGCGTCCCCGGCAGCCTGTCCTGTCAGCAATCACAGTACGAGCAGCCGAGGCCCAAGGTGAGCACATGCGGGGATGGGGGGTGAGTGGAGGGGGGGTGAGTGGAGTGGGTTGGGAGGTGCGCGGCAGAGTGGGTGGGTGCAGCAGAGTGCGGGGGTGCGTGGTAGAGTGGGGGGGTACGCGGCAGAGTGGGGGGTTGCGTGGCAGAGTGTGGGGGGTACGCGGCAGGATCAGTTATGGTGCAATCACCGTTGCCCGATGCCGGTACTCACCCCATCTATCCCGGTGGGTGACAGGGTGAAAGTGGAGCACACTGCATGCGGTATGTGCTCCACAAAGATGGCGCTGATCTCTTCCCTCTGCTGTGATCTGGACAGCCCAGGGGGCGCATCCATTTCACAGCAGACGATGTCTCTGTATTAAGTATAGGGTTGCAGTCCAACTATCAGAGTGAATGCCCTGGGCGCTGCCATGAAGGAGGTGAAAACTGTCATTACGCACAGAAAATCCAAGATGGCAGCCCCCAGTGCTTCAGTAAAACTAGAATTAAATAAAAACTAAATAAACTGATTTTAATTTTGTATTAAAAAAAACTTGATTTCATAATTACTATTTTTAAACAAAAATAAAAAAGCGACACCTTCCCTTTAAAGGCATACAAGCACCTTTTTTCAAATTAAAGATTTAAATAGTCCGATACAATTTATATGGCTCGGGATTAGAATTGGTATACACATTACTTTATAGCAAAGGTCTCAAACATGCGGCCCACGGGCCGCACGCGGCCCCTCAGGCTGCTTCGTGCGGCCCCCAGGCCTGTGCCCCAGTTGACTATCGTGACCAGTGCAGGGGCCGCAGCCACTGTCTGCGCTTTTATGTCAGATGAATGTTTTGCCGGTGCTGCGCTCTCAGAGTCAAGCGCTCTGTGCACAACTATTCCTCCAATGGAAACTGCTTGACCACGGCTGCTGTGATTAGCGGACGACTACTGTTGCGTTGGAAACGTTATGCACAGAGAGCTTGACTCTGCTTGCGTAACGCCGGCAAAAACAATCATCTGACATAAAGTGCTGACAGTGGTTACTGCCCTTGCACCTGCCGCGATAGTCAACGGGGGCATGGGCCAGCATACAGCAAGAAGCAAAGATGAGGCAGCCGAGGGAACGCGGGACAGGTGAGAAGAATGGTGTGGGAGTTTTTTTGTGTGTGTGTGTGTGTGTGTATGTGAAAGACGGCACATTAACCCCTTAGCGACCTATGACGTACTGGGTACATCATGGCTCCCTTGTACTTAAGGATCCATGACGTACCCAGTACGTCATGGTGAAATCGCGGCCCCGGAGCCCCGGTGACTGCGATTGCTTTGCAAATGCAAATACCTTAGATTCGGGGACCTCTGCCTGACCTCAGGAGGGGTGGTGTCTCCTCCCCGGACCTACAGAGGCTGTGATTGACTGACGAACGTTGCTCAGCCAATCACAGCCACTGTAATGTTTTAGCCATTGAAAATGGCTAAAACATTGAAATTCAGCCATGATCAGTGCAGCTATATCACTGATCATTGGCTGGAGCTGGGTGACCTCTGTTTCACCCACCCCCAGCTCTGATTGGAGAGACCAGCCTTGTGACTGATCTCTCCAATCACTGTGGATCTGGGGCCGGAGAGTGCTCCCCTCAGCTTCACTCCGGCGTCTGTGGAATCTGAGGGGAGCGATCGGTAAGTTATAGCGCCACTGCCCCCTTACATCCGCCACCACCACGACCACATTACTATAGGATGCGGACAAGGTGGGTACATTACTATAGAATAGGGACAAGGTGGGCACATCACTATAGAATAGGGACAAGGCTGGGCACATTACTATAAGATAGGGACAAGGTGGGCACATGACTATAGGATGGGGACAAGGCTGGGGACATGACTATAGGATGGGGATAAAGCTGAGGACACTACTAAAGGATGGGGACATTACAAGGATGGGCACAATACTATTGGATGGGGACATTACTATAGAATGGGGACATTACTATGGAATAGGGACAAGGCTGGGGACATTACTATAGGATGGGGACAAGGTGGGCACATTAATATGGGATGGGGTTATTACTACAGGATAGGGACCAGTCTGGGGACATTACTATAGGATGGGGACTAGAATGGGCACACTACTACAGAATAGGGACATTACTACAAGGGGCAATGATGGGAAACATTACTATAGGATAAGGATAAGACTGGGGACATTACTCCAGGATAGGCACATTACTATTGGATGGGGACATTACTACAGGATGGGGACAAGGCTGGAGACATTACTATAGGATGGGGACAAGGTGGGCACATTACTATAGGATGGGGACATTACTATAGGATGGGGACAAGGTTGGCACATTACTTACTATAGGATCGGGACATTACTATAGGATGGGGACAAGGTTGGCACATTACTATAGGATGGGGACATTACTGTAGGATGGGTACATTACTATAGAATGGGACAACTATAGGATGAGGACAATACTACAGTATAGAGAGATTACTACAAGACGACAAGGATGGGGAACATTACTATAAGATGGGGACAAGGATGGACACATTACTGCAGGATGGGCACATTACTATAGGTTGGGGACATTACTATAGGATGGGGACAAGGTGGGCACATTACTATAGGATGGGGACATTACTATAGGATGGGGACAAGGTTGGCACATTACTTACTATAGGATCGGGACATTACTATAGGATGGGGACAAGGTTGGCACATTACTATAGCATGGGGACATTACTGTAGGATGGGTACATTACTATAGAATGGGACAACTATAGGATGAGGACAATACTACAGTATAGAGAGATTACTACAAGACGACAAGGATGGGGAACATTACTATAAGATGGGGACAAGGATGGACACATTACTGCAGGATGGGCACATTACTATAGGTTGGGGACATTACTATAGGATGGGGACAAGGATGAACACATTACTACAATATGGGGACAATGATGGGGAACATTACTATAGGATGGGGACAAGGATGAGCACATTACAACAAGATGGGGAACATTACTAAAAGAAGTTGGCCAAAATTTCTATATAGTGATAATTGTAACACTAGGGATAAAATGTAAAAAAAAATCCAAAAACTCAAAATAAGGCATAACATTTTTTTACCATCAATTTTTTTTTTTTAATATTTAAACAAAGAATGTGCACATTTGTTATAATAAGTGAAAAATGTTCAAAATCAGTGATCCAAAGGTGTGTAAAAAAATATATATGGTACCAATAAAAATGTCACTTTGTCCTACAAAGAATGCGGCCCCCCAAATTATTTTTTTTCCTCTGTGTGGCCCATACACCCAGCCGAGTTTGAGAGCCCTGCTTTATACCCTGGAAGCTGAATGTAAACAGATAACTGATTGAATCTTAAGAAAACATATGTAAATGTACAATGGTTCAGTCTCCATTCATCTCCTACACCTGTTGAGCAAACTAATACAGAGATCATTTTTAAAACAAGTGTTTAATAAAACATGATTTTTTTTAGGCCTTACACGGTCTTGCTGAGTTGTGTTATAACTTACAATAGAAAAATGAGAACTCCAGGTAGAGTATAATATGACCAATTTACAATTAACCTCAACCCCTATTAAAAATATACGTTTTATTAATAATTGGTTAAAATTCCAAGGACACACAAACACAAAAATACCAGAAGCAGGTAACCCCTATATGGGAGTCGGTAAAGTATATATATATCTCTCGTGGAAGGGGGGGGACAAACCCTAGTAACCCTCAAGGGACTAGATGTCCCTACCTGTTAATGGAGGGTATGACGCCTTGAGTTTCCGGGCGCCCCCGTTCCACGACGGCTTTCCCTCTTTCGCCTTACCCTAAAACCAGGGACAGTGCTCAAATAAAGGTAAATAGGGGGAAGTAAGATTGCCGCTCCCAAAATTTAAGTGGGGTATGGTACACCAATATGTATTCAAGGCCTGATTACTGGCAATATAATATACAACCATTGTAGGTGATATTTAAGAAAACAAAATACCTGCAAACATTAGCCCATGTAATAATCCCTTATACCAAAAACATTCCAAAAGGGAGCTATCATGGTCCCTCCACAATCAGACCAAGACCATATGTTTTGCAGAGTTTACAGTACCACACATGAATGGTGCCTTACTGAGTAGTATATAGGCCTATAGCCATGGACTACCACCATACAGGATCTGCTGCTGTCTCCCCAAGCCTCCTGAGGAACCTTTAATGGGAAAGGAGAACCGCATAGAGGCAAGGCAGGGATGAGGACCTGCTTTTTTCAGGGAAGTAAAACTATTCTTATATTCCCTTTAGTGTCTTTTATATTTACTTGGGACTGATTGTATCCCAGTAAGGCACCATTAGGCTATGTGCGCACAGTGCGTTTTTCGCGGCGTTTTTGCGCGTTTTTCGGGTGCGTTTTTGGCCTCAAAACTGCATGACTTTGCTTCCCCAGCAAAGTCTATGAGTTTTCATTTCTGCTGTCCGCACACAACTGTTTTTTTAAGCTGCGTTTTTGAGCTTGTAAAAAAAAATGGACATGTCAATTCTTTCCTGCGTTTTTCTGCGTTTTCCGCCCATGCAATGCATTGGAAAAACGCAGCAAAACGCAGAGATCAAAAATGCAGCAAAACGCAGCCAAAAACGCACCAAATCGCGGTCTAAACGCATGCGTTTTTTATGCGTTTTTTCGACGCAGGTGCGTTTTTGTGCGTTTTTAGCGGCCAAAAACGCACAAAAACGCAGCGTCAAAAAAACGCAGCGTGCGCACATAGCCTTCATGTGTGGTACTGTAAACTCTGCAAAACATATGGTCTTGGTCTGATTGTGGAGGGACCATGATAGCTCCCTTTTGGAATGTTTTTGGTATAAGGGATTATTACATGGGCTAATGTTTGCAGGTATTTGTTTTCTTAAATATCACCTCCTATGGTTGTATATCATATTGCCAGTAATCAGGCCTTGAATACATATTGGTGTACCAAACCCCACTTAAATTTTGGGAGCGGCAATCTTACTTCCCCCTATTTACCTTTATTTGAGCACTGTCCCTGGTTTTAGGGTAAGGAGAAAGAGGGAAAGCCGTCGTGGAACGGGGGCGCCCGGAAACTCAAGGCATCATACCCTCCGTTGACAGGTAGGGACATCTAGTCCCTTGAGGGTTGCTAGGGTTTGTCCCCCCCCCACCCCTTCCACGAGAGATACAGTGCCTACAAGTAGTATTCAACCCCCTGCAGATTTAGCAGGCTTACACATTCGGAATTAACTTGGCATTGTGACATTTGGACTGTAGATCAGCCTGGAAGTGTGAAATGCACTGCAGCAAAAAAGAATGTTATTTCTTTTTTTTTTTTTTTTTTTTTTTTTAAATTGTGAAAAGTTTATTCAGAGGGTCATTTATTATTCAACCCCTCAAAGCAACAGAATTCTGTTTGGTTCCCCTAAAGTATTAAGAAGTATTTCAGGCACAAAAAACAATGAGCTTCACATGTTTGGATTAATTATCTCTTTTTCCAGCCTTTTCTGACTAATTAAGACCCTCCCCAAACTTGTGAACAGCACTCATACTTGGTCAACATGGGAAAGACAAAGGAGCATTCCAAGGCCATCAGAGACAAGATCGTGGAGGGTCACAAGGCTGGCAAGAGGTACAAAACCCTTTCCAAGGAGTTGGGCCTACCTGTCTCCACTGTTGGGAGCATCATCCGGAAGTGGAAGGCTTATGGAACTACTGTTAGCCTTCCACGGCCTGGACAGCCTTTGAAAGTTTCCACCCGTGCCGAGGCCAGGCTTGTCCAAAGAGTCAAGGCTAACCCAAGGACAACAAGGAAGGAGCTCCGGGAAGATCTCATGGCAGTGGGGACATTGGTTTCAGTCAATACCATAAGTCACGTACTCCACCGCAATGGTCTCCGTTCCAGATGAGCCCGTAAGGTACCTTTACTTTCAAAGCGTCATGTCAAGGCTCGTCTACAGTTTGCTCATGATCACTTGGAGGACTCTGAGACAGACTGGTTCAAGGTTCTCTGGTCTGATGAGACCAAGATCGAGATCTTTGGTGCCAACCACACACGTGACGTTTGGAGACTGGTTGGCACTGCATACGACCCCAATAATACCATCCCTACAGTCAAGCATGGTGGTGGCAGCATCATGCTGTGGGGCTGTTTCTCAGCCAAGGGGCCTGGCCATCTGGTCCGTATCCATGGGAAGATGGATAGCACGGCCTACCTGGAGATTTTGGCCAAGAACCTCCGCTCCTCCATCAAGGATCTTAAGATGGGTCGTCATTTCATCTTCCAACAAGAAAACGACCCAAAGCACACAGCCAAGAAAACCAAGGCCTGGTTCAAGAGGGAAAAAATAAAGGTGTTGCAGTGGCCTAGTCAGTCTCCAGACCTTAACCCAATTGAAAACTTGTGGAAGGAGCTCAAGATTAAAGTCCACATGAGACACCCAAAGAACCTAGATAACTTGGAGAAGATCTGCATGGAGGAGTGGGCCAAGATAACTCCAGAAACCTGTGCCGGCCTGATCAGGTCTTATAAAAGACGATTATTAGCTGTAATTGCAAACAAGGGTTATTCCACAAAATATTAAACCTAGGGGTTGAATAATAATTGACCCACACTTTTATGTTGAAAATTTATTAAAATTTAACTGAGCAACATAACTTGTTGGTTTGTAAGATTTATGCATCTGTTAATAAATCCTGCTCTTGTTTGAAGTTTGCAGGCTCTAACTTATTTGCATCTTATCAAGCCTGCTAAATCTGCAGGGGGTTGAATACTACTTGTAGGCACTGTATATATATATACTTTACCGTCTCCCATATAGGAGTTACCTGCTTCTGGTATTTTTGTGTTTGTGTGTCCTTGGAATTTTAACCAATTATTAATAAAACGTATATTTTTAATAGGGGTTGAGGTTAATTGTAAATGAGTTGTGTTATACCAATGTGCGAGTGTAAATAAACAAATATATATGAGTTTCCATTAAAACATTTTTATTAGGGCACATAATTTAGCCACCATAGCTAGACATAGAAATAAAGAACTAGTCACGTCATATCATCTATGAATGCTGCTATATGTGAAAGTGGGAGAGCTTCTACTGCATGTGAAACTCAGTAGTATATTTAAAAACGCTATAGGCAAATGGAGGGCCATCAGAAAAATATACAAGCTCCCATTCTGTGTATCCAAATATATCCCAAAATGGCAGTACCCAAATTTTATTCAAGAAAAACCAAAAAATTACGTGGACAATGGAAGCAGTAGTCCGTTTTGAACAGCAACTTTTTCATGCCAAAAGGCAAGTGTTTTGATTTTCCAGCAAAGTCTATTGGAAATGATGATTTCCTGACCGCACTTAGCGTTTCTAAACGCAGTGTTTAATTTCCATATTTTGTGGCAAAAACCATGCGTTCAAAGAAGCAGCATGTCAATTGTTTTTGCCATTTTGGGTGCGTTTTGCTAACATTTAAGTCTATGAGAAATGGCCAAAAAAAAAGATTCTTCTAAATTCCTGCGTTTTACCTGCTTTCCCAGTGCAGAAAACATGCATTTTGGACTTCAAAAACGCATGCTTTATGCACATCAAAATAATGTTTTCATATGTCCCTTTACACACACACATAATCCGACAATTAAAATTAAGAAATGTATTAATTTATTGCTATTTTTCCATTAAATATCATATTACCGCAAAAATTTATAGAAATAAATATAATTCCATGAATTTTCCTTAAAATATAGATTTGTTTATTTTTTTCCCATTTTTTCATTGAGTTTGACTGTTTAAACTTTATTAAGCAGTGTCTTTATGTTCAAAATGCATCTATCAGCACTAAATTTCCGAAAAAGGCAACTTTGGCAAAATCAATTAGAGGCAAAACGTGCATTCTGAACTGCAAGTAGGAGAACGCAAAGTGGGGTCTTAGTCTAACAACATCCACCCAGAAGAACACTCTCCAGTATCTACCGTATTTTTCGGACTATAAGACGCACCGGACTATAAGACGCACCCTTGTTTTAGAGGAGGAAAAAATAGAAAAAAAAAATTAAAGTAAGAGAATGTAGTCATGACACACTGTTATTTTACTACTGACAGTGTTACTGAGGTAATAATATCCCCAAATTCTGTCCTCATATCCCCCATTCTGGGTAACTTCCAGGTATATGTAGCCCCCATCGTGGAATATGTATGTTCCCCATCATTATATGTGTGATCCTCCAATCTGGTGTGTGAGTGTGTGTGTGTGTGTGTGTGTGTGTATATAACTATATTGTGTGTGTGTGTGTGTGTATATATAGAGTTATATACTTTGTGTGTGTGTGTGTGTGTGTATATAGAGTTATATAGTGTGTGTGTATATAGTTATATAGTGTGTGTGTGTGTGTATATATAGTTATATAGTGTGTATGTGTGTGTGTGTGTGTGTGTGTGTGTGTATATAGTTATATAGTGTGTGTGTGTGTGTGTATATAGTTATATAGTGTGTGTGTGTGTGTATATATAGTTATATAGTGTGTATGTGTGTGTGCGTAAATATATATATATGATCCAACCCCATCCAGGTGTACAGTAATGCCTTTATATACTATATTTTTTATTAGCTTACTTTTACTGATGTGCTGCTCACCATGCTTCAGTTTGGTCCTGGCACTAGAAGCAAAGTCTCCCATATCTAAAGAGGACCTGCAGTGATGTAATGAAGAGGCGGAGCACTGTGCTGCTCTGGCCACCCCTCTGCATTACATCACTGTAGGTCCTTGTCAGCTACGGGAGATTGTTTCTAGTGCAGAGGAAGGATCAAAGTGAAAGTAATGTGAGCCCTCAGCACAGAGACTGCGGCTGTGCTGTGAAGGTATGCCGTGCTCTAGCCCGGACACTGCAGTGATGTGCAGTTCCCCCAGGCGAGACATGACTGTCTCAGACACAGTCTCCCCAGCCTCTGCAGGAAGCCGGCGTCTGTAGCTCCCACGTGTGACCGCTGTTTACATTAAACAAGTATTCATTAGCTGCTCCTCACCCCCGCTGACTGCAGAGAGAGGTGGGCAGGGAGCAGCTAATGAATATTTACTTACTTTAAACAGCGGGTACACGTGGTTTCTCCAGCGCCGGCTTCCTGTAGCAGTGACCCTCCCTGCCTCTTGTGATCCCACTGCATAGCGCTGACTCCCCACAGCTCCCTACCCCGCAGCTTCAGACCATAAGATGTACCCCACACTTTCCTCCCAAATTTGGAGAAAAAAAAGTGCGTCTCATGGTCCGAAAAATACGATAAGTCTTCCATAAAGAGAAGACTTCATGAGAGCAAATACAGAGGGTTCACCACAAGGTGAAGAGTCTGAAGACCATTATACAGCCATAACAAAAATACATATAAAGAAGCCAGCCCAGATCTGGAAAAGCATTCTTTGGACAGATGAAATTAAGATCAACCTGTACCATAATTATGGGAAGACGAAAGTATGGAGAACGCTTGGAGCAGCTCATCATGATCCAAAGCACACCACACCCTCTGTAACACATGGTGGAGGCAATGTGATGGCCGGACATGCATGGCTTCCAGTGGCCCTGGGTCACTAGTGTTTATTGATGATGTGACTGAAGGCAAATGCAGCCGTATGAATTTTGAAATGTACAGGGCTATACTTTCTCTTCAGATTCACCCAAATCCAAGGTTAAGTGGATGATGGACAATGACCAAAAGCTTACTGCAAAACCAACCTAGAAGTTTTTAAGGCAAAAAAGTGGAATATTCTGCAATGGCTGAGTCAATCACCAGAGCTCAACTCCATCAAAAATGTATTTCACATGCTTAAGACAAAACCAAAGACAGAAAGACCCACAAACAAGTAACAAGTGAAGTCCTCTGCAGTGAAGACCTGGCAAAGCATCACAAAGGAGGAAACCAGCATTTGGTGACATCCATGTCTTCTTCCAGACTTCAGTCAGTGATTACCTGCCCAAGATTCTCTAATTACTTTTGAGCCCCTGAAATGAGGAGGCTTTGTAAAACAATGGTTGCAATACCTAAACATTTCACATGGTATTTTTAGTCAACCCCTTTAACCCCTTCACGACCGTCCAATTTTGCACTTTTCGTTTTGTTTTTTTTGCCATTCTTCTTCCGAGAGATGTAACTTTTTATTTTCAGTCAATATGGTCATATGAGGGCTCATTTTTTGCGGAACGAGCTGTACTTTTAAATGAAACCAAGAGTTTTACCATATAGTGTACTGTAAAACGGCAAAAAATTCCAAAAGCTGAAAAATTGCAAAAAAAAAGTGCGATTGTACTATTGTTTTTGAGATTTTTTATTCACAGTGTTCACTATATGGTAAAACAGATGTGTCACTGTGATTCCTCAGGTTGGTGCAAGTACATAGACTCTAAACATGAATACGTTTACTTTTATCTAAGAGGTTAAAAAAAAAAATCAGAATTTTGTCCAAAAAAGTAGCGTATGTTTTGCGCCATTTTCCACGACCCGTAGCGTTCTCATTTTTTGGGCTGTATGTCTCAGAAACGGTTTATTTTTTGTATCTCGAGCTGACATTTTTAACCGTACAATTTTTGCACAGGTGCTCCGTTTTGATCACCTGTATTTGCATAGTACGCAAAATTTGTGGTGACCGAAAAACGTAATTTTGGCGTTTGGAATTTTTATGTCGCTATGCCGTTTACCGGTCAGATTCATTGATTTTATATTTTGATAGATCGGGTGTTTCTGAATGCCACGATACCAAAAGTGTGTATATATTTTTTTTAATCCTTTCATTTTCAATGGGGCGAAAGGGGGTTGATTTAAACTTTTAGTTTTTTTTATTTTTTAATTTTTTTTTTACTTTTTTTTATTTTACTAGGTCCCCTAGGGGACTATAAGTATCAGCAGTCTGATCGCTCATTCATTTCTCTCAATCAGAGCACCATCGCTCAGACCGGGAAAATGATCATCTCCTGTAACAACCAGTACTTGGCTGTTTGTTTACAGGACCTTAGTCATGTGAGCACAGGAGTCATCACATGACCCTGTGCTACCATGGTAACCACCGGAAAGTCACATGATCACGTCACGTAACGTCCGGTATCGGTCTGTAAGTAAATTTTCATTGCGATCGCGGTTAGAATAGTGCTGTAACTTATTGACAGTTTCATTGAAGGGGTTAAAAGGCACGGGTGTGGCGCCCGTGCAGCTTCAGGCGCCACAGGGTACTGTACCCCCAATAGGTTGTAGTACTCATCCTGGGCCCCGAGGAAAGTCGAGATCAGTTTACACCTACACAAACATGCAGTCAATGGGTTGCCCTCCTCAATGGGGATCGGGCCAGGGTCGGATCAGAATAGGGGGTCACTATAGCGGTGGGTTTACAGGACACCACCGCACCAGGGGCTCCCCAGATCCAGTGAACTGGGGACTCAGGGTCAGAGAGAAGCAACCACCAGGAGGAGTCAGGAGCACACAGTCTGAAGAGCAGATTGACCTAGTGAGAGTAGTGAACCAGCCTGTGGCAGCGATTGGGACAACAGCTCAGAACACACAAGACAACTATAACAGGGAGTTCAGCTTCAGACACTCAGCAGAGAAGACATGCCGCGAGCAGCTCTGTGCGCCAAGATGTTCTACACAGTCGCTGGGGAGAAGCAGGGCAGCTGCTTCCACAGGACCGGCGCTGTCGGGATACAGAATCCTAGGGCAGGCATACTTCACGTTGTCTACCAACTCTGAAAGGGTCGCGGGGAACGGCTATGATTCTAGATGGTGGCGTCTATATGGTGGTGCCAGATATGGCAATGTTATTTTATTAGCACCATATAGCTTCTATTTGAAGGATCCATTGTGCATGGCTATTACATCAATAGTTGTGTGTTGCAACATATTACTTTTGGTGCATTTGTTTGTATTGTGAATAAGGATCTCTGTACTAGTACCCCATCATGGGTTCAGACATGGGGTGTTTTGTGATAGTCCATTTGACTTTTTAATTGTTTTTAATTAATCACTTTCTTGTGTGTATTTTGTGTATGCATGAACTTTTTGTACCAATAAAATGTATTTATATTTTATTCTGTCCACTGGTTGATCCCGTTTATACAGCAATTCTTTCTCCTCAATTTTGACATATATCTCTGTTGCTGGTGGAGATCCCAGTAGGGGAAAGGTGCCCCCTATTCCTTGAAACGTAAATGGCTACGAAAAGTCACCAGACCCGTCCCACGAGTCTGCTGCAAATAGCATGTAGGATCCGGGGTTGAGGACTGGCCCCATAAAGGAACCGCACTATCAGCATACAGAACGGGACACTTTACTGACACCGGGACTCAAGTGCTTCACGCCACGGGGGTCCAAGACTTAGCGCATCAAAGGAGGAAAGGGCTCACAGGCTGACACACACACCGGACTTTACGGGGTACTTTGCATACTATGACATCGCAAGCCGATGCTTGCGATGCTGAGCGCGATAGTCCCCGCCCCCGTCGCAGCTGCGATATCTTGTGATTGCTGCCGTAGCGAATATTATCGCTATGGCAGCTTCACATTCACTCACCTGCCCTGCGACGTCGCTCTGGCCGGCGACCCGCCTCCTTCCTAAGGGGGCGGGTCATGCAGCGTCACAGTGACGTCACACGCAGGCGGTCAATAGAAGCGGAGGGGCGGAGATGAGTGGGACGTAAACATCCCGCCCACCTCCGTCCTTCCGCATAGCCGGCGTGAGCCGCTGTCACGCAGGTAAGCTGATGTTCCTCGCTCCTGCGGCTTCTCACACAGCGATGTGTGCTGCTGCAGTGGAACGAGGAACAATATCGTACCGTCGCTGCAGCGAATTTATGAAAATGTCAGACACTACACCGATGATACGATTACGACGCTTTTGCGCTCGTTAATTGTATCAAAAAGGATTCACACACTACGATATCGACAGCGACACGGGATGTGCGTCACTTTCGATTTGACCCCACCGACATCGCACCTGCGATGTCGTAGTGTGCAAAGTACCCCTACCTTTCACAGATCCGGGATCGTCTGGAGCCCATCGTGGCAGAGAACGGTACCCTGGGCAGCGCTTGAAAGACTTGAGTAAAAACACCTGGAACCCTGTCTCTGTCTCTGCCTCTTTTTTACCGGCGCCATCACCCAGCGCTGCGACACCAACGGGGCTACCACCACCCCCGCTATCCTCCCCGGGGTAATCCCGCTCCACCTGTGGGGAGCGACACCATCCCGGCTGCATTTAACATCTACCCTGGTGAGAGACCCTACAGTGGCGGTCCTCATCCCTGGCCACGTACAACAGGTGGCATCATGATCACTTTAAAATACTTTCCAAAACTTCCAACTACTACCTCCATCCGCCCTGCCACCCTCCTATCCTCCTTCCTGTATGCCTTGGGGCAACGGACCCCGGCCAGGCCACCCTGTGACAACGCAGAGGATCTGCTCCCCTGGCCCGGCAACGAGTAGGTTACAACACCTGCCCCGATATACGGGCGGAAAGCGGATCCGCTCGAGCCTAGTGTGGCGCCCCAGGACCTGGTCGCCACAACAGCATTGCCCTCCCAAAAGGGTTAATGCTGAGCCTGGAGGTAATTGGGAGATCTATTGGCCAGTAAGTTAACACTCAAGACAGTTCTCCCTCCGGCCAGCAGGGGGAGCTCTGAACCTGGAACTTCAGGGAGCATTCCTTAAGTCTGGCTGGAAGGAGGAAGTGTTAGTTAGTTTGGAGACAGGAGTGAAAGAGTGCAGACGCAGAGTAGTGCTGCCTTGTAAACTGGGGCCTAGAGCTGGGATAGCTTGGCCCAGTGAAGCAAGGGGAGCAGAGAGGCACAGCAGGGACTCGGACATCGGAGTCTGTAGTTGCCAGGGCATAAAATCCATCCCTGGTAGCTGAATCCGGAGGGCAGGAGAGCTGTAAGCCCCCTGTCCCAGAAGCAATCTGAAGGTACAGCTGCATCCCAAGGGCCCGGTGTAGACTCCAGCAGAGAAGCACCAGAGAGGGCCTGCGCAGTCTACCACACAGAAAAGGGGACGAACAACAAGTCCCAGCAGCAAGAGGGCAATTGCAAACCCAAAGTGCAGTGTCCTAAAACAGCAGAGAAAGATTAAGGAGTAGGCCTCATACTCAACTGGCCAAAGATCACCCCAGGCACTTCCAGGCCGGCCGGATCATCTATACCATCTGTGACGGTCTCCCTGGACTAAGTTTCTGCCGAGTAAAAGAGGAGAAGGTAAAGAGACTACTGTTTGTGCCTGTTTCTTTCATTGCTTGTCGGCCCTGCACCGTGTTAGTCACGCAGCACCATAGACTTCCACAAGCACCAACTGTGCCCCGGGCATTGCTCCACCTGTGGGGAGCAGTACTAACATTGCTGCCATAACATCATCCCGGTGGCCTCACACAGCAGCGGCGGCTTAATAGCCGCATACCACAGGTGGCGTCACGAACACAAACATTAAAGTCATCAGCCACATATTCAACTGACACCCACCAGGGCCACGGAGCCGGGCCCAGCCACCACTGACTACCACCGGACTAGTCCGGCCCGGCACCGGGTGTCCCATAGCCCTGGGGTGGGCGAGTCAACTTTTGGCGTCACGAACAGGATTTCGTGCCCGGTCACACCGGGTACTGTGCGCCTGAAGAACTGTGTAAAAGACTGTGTACTGGTTGTAAATTGCCGCCGCCATTAGCCGCGCCGAGCACAGGAAGAAGGGGGGCGTGCCTGACAAAGAGCGCGAAGGGAGCGCGCCATCAGAGCAGAGCGCTGTTAACCCCGCGCGACCCGGAAGAAAATTTGAAAAGTGAACGGAGCCTGGTAAGGTTCACTAAGGGGGAGGAAGATGTCCGAATCCGAGGGAGAGCAGGTGGCTGCCATCGCCCAGGGCGCCGCAGCACCGGCCGAAGTAGTCCCAGTCGCCGTCGCCCCAGCCCCCACTATAGCGCCGGTAATGCCGATCACCATGCCGTACATACCAGGAGCAGAATGGCTGCCGCAGTACTCCGGGGAGTCCCATACCTTGAGTGACTTCAGAGAAAGCCTGCACAGCTTGTTCCGGGTGTATCCTCTGACTGAGAGCCAGAAGGTGGGCATATTAATGGGACAGCTAGCCGGCGCAGCCCAGCGTGAAGCGAAGTCCTGGCCTGATACAGATAAAGGGACAGCAGCCCAGATACTGGCCAAACTAAAGAGCACTTTTGACACCCGCACCGCAGCAGAGATAAAGATGAGATTCTTTGGGTGCAAGCAACGGGCCACAGACAGCATAAGGGACTATGCCTTAAACTTGCAGGAGGCCCTGAAAGCAGTTAAACAGGTGGACCCAGAGAGTGTACGTGAAGAAGACAAACTCCTAACTGAGCAGTTCATAGAAGGGCTCCTGTCAGACGCCCACAGGACACAGCTGCGTATCATGGTCCTGCAGAACCCTGCTCTGGACTTTGCAAAGTTTAAGGACCAGGCCATCAGGGTACTGAGAGAATCTACACCGAATGACCCAGTACCCCTCCGGCCTCTTGCTATCACGTACCCCGGGGTGGTGCCTGCAACACGAGCCACTGCAGGGGCTGAGGCGCAGTCCCTGGATAAGGATCCCACGGCAGAGCTCAGACAGCAGTTCCAGGAGCTGACCAAGACTGTGGCTGCCCTTGCCAAGACCGTGCAGTCTCTACAAATGACCCCCTCGCCTGCAAAAATCGAGTTGGCCTCCAGCCCAGAAGACGTCCCATGGATGCGACAGAGGAGGATTCCGCCGACCCGAGGCAGAGACACAGACCGGTATGATTCAACAGGACAACCGATCTGCCGCCACTGCAACCAGGCGGGCCACATTGCACGACGCTGTCCTTTAAACGGGCTGAGCCTGGGGCCAGGAGCCAACCCCCAGGTGTGAAGAAGCCCGGCTCAAACCCCAGCCGCAGCAAGTATGTGGGAGGACGACCGGTCCTTCCCATTGTGCTGGATGGGATCCCTTTGAATGCCCTCCTGGATACGGGGTCCCAGGTAACAACCATCCCCCACAAACTGTACAAAAGATATTGGGCTGATTCAGACATTGACCATGGCCCAGATGATGATTTAACGATTGTGGCCAGTAATGGTCAGCCCTTACCTCAAATTGGGTACAAAGAAGTAACCATTAAAGTGGGGCGGGTGGAATTGCCATGTCAGGGGATGATAATTGTAGATATTGATCGCAAAGAATCTGACCCACTGCTAACCCTTGGTACAAATGTGATAGAAAATTGTATTGCCGAAGTGATAATTTTGTTGCAACAGGCGTCTGAAACTGCCAGCTCCGGGCAGCAGCGTGCCCTACAGAGGGAGATCAGAGCCCTGATTAGGAGGCAGCAAGTAGAGCTAGCCGGAGGAGAAATTGGCAGTGTGAGGGTAAGTGACCCCCTCCCCATTGTAATACCCCCAAGAAGTGAAATGTTGATATGGTGTCGGGCAGCAATAGGCCTCAAGGGTCAGGATTACCATGCCTTGGTAGAACCAGTGTATTCAGACAGTAGGCCTGGAGTCCTGATAGCCAGAGGGGTAGCGGACGTCCGCAAGGGGAGAGTGCCCGTCCGTGTCCTGAATTGTGGGGAGGAGGAGGCCAAATTGCCCCGGTACGCCACTGTAGCAAAACTGTACACTGTCAGTAACAATACCATTAAAGCAGTGGAACCCTTGATCCCGTCCGACCAGGCGGAAGACAATGGCTCCAAGGGGCAGCCGGAAGACTGGTGCCAAAAATTACATGTAGGCACCGACTCCACCCCCTCGCACCAAAAGCATGGGGTTTACCGGGTGGTACAGGAGTACGAGCGGGTCTTCAGCAAACACCCCCTAGATTTTGGGCAGGTGAAAGGGGTTAAACATCAAATCCCCACGGGTGATCATCATCCCATTAAAGAGAGATACCGCCCTGTACCCCCCGCACAGTATCAGTGTGCCAAGGAAATGTTACGGGAAATGAAGGAGGCTGGGGTTATCAGAGATAGTTGTAGCCCCTGGGCAGCTCCACTAGTGCTCGTAAAGAAAAAAGATGGTACAATGAGAATGTGTGTAGATTACAGGCAAATTAACCGCATTACACATAAAGATGCTTATCCACTGCCCAGAATAGAGGAGTCACTAACAGCCTTAAAGTCAGCTAACTATTTCTCCACCTTGGATCTCACCAGTGGGTATTGGCAGGTTCCCGTGGCAGAGGCGGACAAAGAGAAGACTGCATTCACGACACCAATGGGTCTCTGTGAGTTCAACTGTATGCCATTCGGGCTCTGCAACGCCCCAGGGACATTCCAAAGGTTGATGGAGTGCTGCTTGGGCCACCACAACTTTGAAACCGTGCTGTTGTACCTGGATGACGTAATAGTCTACTCCAAGACTTATGAGGACCACCTGAAGCACTTAGCAGAAGTGTTTGAATCCTTGTCGAAATATGGCCTGAAGATCAAGCCGTCCAAATGTCACCTCTTGAAGCCAAAGGTACAGTACCTGGGTCATGTGGTCAGCGCAGAAGGTGTGGCACCTGATCCGGAGAAAGTCACTGTAATCAAGGACTGGCCAAGACCCACCACAGTGAAGGAGGTGCGGCAGTTCCTTGGACTGGTGGGCTACTACCGAAGGTTCATTGATGGTTTCACCAAGATAGCAGCGCCCCTTCAAGATCTCCTGGTGGGCCAGCCAAAGCAGGCTAAGAAGCAGAGCCCTCCATTTGAATGGAGCAGCCAACTGGAAACATCCTTTGTCCGGCTGAAAGGGGCTCTCACGGGAGAAGAAATTCTGGCCTACCCTGACTACAGCCAACCGTTTGTACTGTATACAGACGCCAGCAACGTGGGACTGGGAGCAGTTCTGTCCCAGGTACAGGGAGGCAGAGAGAGGGTGATAGCGTACGCCAGTAGGAAGCTTCGGCCCACAGAAAGGAATCCAGAAAACTACAGTTCCTTCAAGCTGGAGTTCCTCGCTATTGTTTGGGCAGTGACTGAACGCTTCAAGCACTATCTGGCATCGGCCAAGTTCACCATCTTCACGGACAACAATCCGTTGACACACCTGGCAACAGCCAAGTTAGGTGCGATGGAACAGCGATGGATGGCCCGGCTGTCTAACTTTGACTTTACCATCAAGTATCGGGCTGGCAAGAAGAATAACAATGCTGATGCGCTGTCCAGAATGCCTCACTTGCCCGAGTCTGGAGAAGACATGGATGAACTCGAAGAGATAGAGTTACCGGCTTTCCATCACCAAGGTGTGTCCCAGTGTGAGCATGCTGTAGGAGTGAATCGCTCAAGCCAGCACGGGGTCTCGGTCAACCCCTTACTCCACCATAATTGGGAAGAAACACAGAACGGTGACCCGGCCGTGCGATTGGTCAAAGAGAAGCTAGCGCAAGCTGAGACCCATCTTGGCCCAGACGCTCCAGAGGAAGCCCAGCAGCTGTGGAAGGAGAGGGGACGACTGTTCACCTACCAAGGCAAGCTCTGCAAGAGATATGTCAACTATCGAACAAATGAACTTGTCTGGCAGATAGTGGTTCCGCAGAGAGATGCTCCAATGGTCCTAGCAGCGTATCATGATAACGCAGGACACTTCGGGTGGAAGAAGTTGGAAGCCCTACTCCGTGATCGGTTCTATTGGGTGCACATGAGAAAAATGATCGAGAAGTGGTGCCGAGACTGTGGCCCGTGTAACCTGAGGCGGAAAGACGATGCCAGCCAAAGGTCTCCCCTACAGCCAATTGTCACAAAGCAGCCCCTGGAGTTGGTGGCCCTGGACCACGTGAAGTTAACACCAAGCCGGTCAGGCTATGTGTACGCCCTCACCATTGTGGACCATTACTCTCGTTTCCTGGTAGTAGTGCCTGTGAAGGACCAGACAGCCAGGACAGCAGCTAGAGCGTTCCAGGCATCCTTTTGTCGACCTCACGGCTATCCGGAAAGGGTACTGACTGATCAGGGTCCTGCATTCGAGGCTGAAGTGTTCCAAGAGTTCTGTAACATGTACGGTTGTAAGAAAATCCGAACCACACCGTACCACCCCCAAACCAATGGACTGTGCGAGAAAATGAACCATGTGGTTATTGATATGCTGAAGACCCTGCCGCTGGAGGAAAGGAACCAATGGCCAGAAAAGTTGCCAGATCTGGTAGACCTGTACAACCACATCCCAGTGAATTCGACCAACTGCAGCCCCGCTTACCTGATGCGAGCCAGACCAGGCAAGTTGCCTGTAGACTTTGAGATGGGGACTGTGTCGCCTGAGGCGGTTCAAGAAATAGAGGATTGGGATACAGAACGGCAGCAGCGGTACCGTAAGGTCCAGGAGTGCGTAGAGAGGAGCCTGTCTCAAGCAAGAATGAGGCAAGAACAGCATTACAATCAAACAGCCCCAGCAACTCCCTTAGCACCTGGAGAACAAGTCCTCAAGAAGAAGCGGAAGACGCATAAATTGGATGATCAGTGGGAAAACGAGCCCTACACCATTATCCCCTCCAACTTTGACAATAGTAAGGTATGCCTCATAAGCAAAGATGAAGGCAAGACCTATCAAGCAATTTCCCGAGACCGCCTGAAAGCGTGCCCTGAACGGTGCAGAATCCAAAGAGAAATGGAAGGAGTACAAGGAAGTCCCCAAAGTCAAGAGAAAGGAGGGGAGATGATTCAAACCATCCTTGGAAAGTTCCCCAAAACTTGGACCCGAATAAACAATGCCATAGTGGTACCAGTTTTGACGTTTCCGCAGTTGGTCGAGCCAGAAACAGAAAAGGTTCCGGATCCACCTAAAGAATCGTCCGCTCCGGCACGAGATGACACGCCAGCAGTGGAGCAGGAGGATCAACCCCCTGTCAGTGGTGAACCTGTCATACCCTTGGCGACTCCTAGATCACAAAGGCAACCATCACGCTTACCTATGGGGGTTAGGCCCACCTGTAGTGCTGAGATAGAAGACGCACCACGTAGTCAGGGGCAAACACCAGAGCTACGTAGGTCCCAGCGCAGCACTCGGGGACAACCCCCTCTAAGGTATAGGGAGTCAACTGTATAAGGGAAAGAGTACTTATTAGGATGTAAATAGTTATGCAAAATGTCTGCCATGTTGTGTACAAAATGTTTTCTTTTTCTTTGATTGTGAAAATGGACAATTGGGCCACTGGACTATGGGTGGCCAACACCTAAATTGTTCATAGTTAGCACCAGTGTGCTCAACACCCCTGAAGAAAAACCCGTCCGGCGTGCATAGAGTGGGGTCATCAATGCTCTGACGCACGCCCAGAGCCTACGTTGGGGGTTTGAACGCGGCGGGTCCCCCATGGAGCAGTGTAATGGACACCCGGCAGGGAGCCACACTGGACTCTTATAGTAATGTTTAAGGTTGTAACGTTAAAGTAATTGCGCCTCCCATAATGGGATGAAATGTTCTAACATGTCATGTTTGTCTCTACAGTCCGGGAGTACTGAATTTAACTAAGGGGGAGTGTGGCGCCCCAGGACCTGGTCGCCACAACAGCATTGCCCTCCCAAAAGGGTTAATGCTGAGCCTGGAGGTAATTGGGAGATCTATTGGCCAGTAAGTTAACACTCAAGACAGTTCTCCCTCCGGCCAGCAGGGGGAGCTCTGAACCTGGAACTTCAGGGAGCATTCCTTAAGTCTGGCTGGAAGGAGGAAGTGTTAGTTAGTTTGGAGACAGGAGTGAAAGAGTGCAGACGCAGAGTAGTGCTGCCTTGTAAACTGGGGCCTAGAGCTGGGATAGCTTGGCCCAGTGAAGCAAGGGGAGCAGAGAGGCACAGCAGGGACTCGGACATCGGAGTCTGTAGTTGCCAGGGCATAAAATCCATCCCTGGTAGCTGAATCCGGAGGGCAGGAGAGCTGTAAGCCCCCTGTCCCAGAAGCAATCTGAAGGTACAGCTGCATCCCAAGGGCCCGGTGTAGACTCCAGCAGAGAAGCACCAGAGAGGGCCTGCGCAGTCTACCACACAGAAAAGGGGACGAACAACAAGTCCCAGCAGCAAGAGGGCAATTGCAAACCCAAAGTGCAGTGTCCTAAAACAGCAGAGAAAGATTAAGGAGTAGGCCTCATACTCAACTGGCCAAAGATCACCCCAGGCACTTCCAGGCCGGCCGGATCATCTATACCATCTGTGACGGTCTCCCTGGACTAAGTTTCTGCCGAGTAAAAGAGGAGAAGGTAAAGAGACTACTGTTTGTGCCTGTTTCTTTCATTGCTTGTCGGCCCTGCACCGTGTTAGTCACGCAGCACCATAGACTTCCACAAGCACCAACTGTGCCCCGGGCATTGCTCCACCTGTGGGGAGCAGTACTAACATTGCTGCCATAACATCATCCCGGTGGCCTCACACAGCAGCGGCGGCTTAATAGCCGCATACCACAGGTGGCGTCACGAACACAAACATTAAAGTCATCAGCCACATATTCAACTGACACCCACCAGGGCCACGGAGCCGGGCCCAGCCACCACTGACTACCACCGGACTAGTCCGGCCCGGCACCGGGTGTCCCATAGCCCTGGGGTGGGCGAGTCACTAGCAGGCACACATGTCAGCTGTATAAATAAGCTGAGATGTGCGCCGATCTCCCCCTGCTGCCGGCTGCAGCAGGGGGAGATTAACACTATGACCCGCTAGGACGTAAGATTACTGCCCGTGGTCGTTTATGGGGTTAAATTAAACCTTAAAGTCTCCACTTTAATTGCATCTCAGTTGTTTCATTTTAAATAACAAATATCGACATGCAGAGCTGAAATCATGAAGATTTGGTCACTGTCCAAATATTTCTACACCTATCTGTATCCTTAGACATTAGATAGAAAAAGTTGCTCTTCAAATCCTGGAAATAATCAATACATTAAAAGCTTAGATGATATATGACAAGATAGAAACTGAAAAATATAAAGAAAGACTAACAGACAGTTTCTTTAGGAAATCGAGGAGCTTTATTGAGCGTAGCTGTACACACCCAGAAATATAACAGTTACTGGAGGCGTTATATACACACCATGGTATAGAAGTGAGGAGATTAGAGGGAATTAGGAATATTCAGGATATAATGGGAAGAAGTTAGATTAGGAGGGAAATTGGAGAAGACTGAGAAGCAGATAACAGATAAGAAAAGTAATTAAAAAACCCTCGATTTTATTTCTTTTACTTGATTATAGTTGTAACAATAAATAAATAATGACATGGAAATACTTCAAGAATGAAAACATTTTATATTCTTATGTGTATTCAATAAATAATGTCACATTGTAAAATGTCATAAATTGTAAATTTGTCTCATGATTTAAAAAAGAAAAAGAAAATAACCAGTGATATATGTGATTATCTGATACTTATGTACAGAGATAAATGGACCACTAAGACACTACTGTATAGCTTCCAGCAGACGTTTCCTGTCACTAAGACACTACTAGATAGCTTCCAGCAGACGTTTTCTGTCACTAAGACACTACTAGATAGCTTCCAGCAGACGTTTTCTGTCACCAAGACACTACTAGATAGCTTCCAGCAGACGTGTTCTGTCACTAAGACACTACTAGATAGCTTCCAGCAGACGTTTTCTGTCACTAAAAGACACTACTAGATAGCTTCCAGCAGACGTGTTCTGTCACTAAGACACTACTAGATAGCTTCCAGCAGACGTTTTCTGTCACTAAAAGACACTACTAGATAGCTTCCAGCAGACGTGTTCTGTCACTAAGACACTACTAGATAGCTTCCAGCAGACGTGTTCTGTCACTAAGACACTACTAGATAGCTTCCAGCAGACGTGTTCTGTCACTAAGACACTACTAGATAGCTTCCAGCAGACGTGTTCTGTCACTAAGACACTACTGGCTTCCAGCAGACGTTTTCTGTCACTAAAAGACACTACTAGATAGCTTCCAGCAGACGTGTTCTGTCACTAAGACACTACTAGATAGCTTCCAGCAGACGTGTTCTGTCACTAAGACACTACTAGATAGCTTCCAGCAGACGTGTTCTGTCACTAAGACACTACTAGATAGCTTCCAGCAGACGTGTTCTGTCACTAAGACACTACTAGATAGCTTCCAGCAGACGTGTTCTGTCACTAAGACACTACTGGCTTCCAGCAGACGTTTTCTGTCACTAAAAGACACTACTAGATAGCTTCCAGCAGACGTGTTCTGTCACTAAGACACTACTAGATAGCTTCCAGCAGACGTGTTCTGTCACTAAGACACTACTAGATAGCTTCCAGCAGACGTGTTCTGTCACTAAGACACTACTAGATAGCTTCCAGCAGACGTTTTCTGTCACTAAGACACTACTAGATAGCTTCCAGCAGACGTTTTCTGGCACTAAGACACTACTAGCTTCCAGTAGACGTTTTCTGTCACTAAGATGTGAAGCCCCACAGGTGTTGTGTCGGTGCATTACCTTCAGGGACTCCACTCAGCTGGATCTGGTCACAGGTAGGAGATCTTCTTCTTGTCGTGACGCCACTCTCAGTATTGCGGCCAGTAGGGACCGCCACTGCAGGTTGAGGGACGCCTGGGGCTGATGGTGAGTGCAGTTAGTTGGAATAGCCTCCTGAGAGTGAGGCAAGCCCCAGGGCCCTGTGTAGGTGCGTAGAACCACAAGGCGCAGAATAACTCCACACAGGCAGAATGTCTTTCAGGGTTTTTACTCACTTCAGGTGGCAGGGTGAGTAACCCGGGCGTAGCTGGGATGAACCAGGCGGGAACCAGGTATCCTTCAGGCTGACTTCTGATGGTGACTACCAACTCGCCTTCCTTAGCCCTTGGTGGTTTGGGGTGACCCCGACTTTTAGTCCCTATGGAGGTCACCCAGGGAAGTTGCTGAAGCCTCACTCCCCTTCGTTTGCCGTTTGCTTGTGGCCTGGACCAGCTCACTCCAGCTGCTTGCCTCCTGTGAGCTATGGGCCCTAACTGTGGCTACGTGGCTGCGGCTTTTGTGGTGTTGTGGTGTGGGCTTTGAGGGCCCCACACCGGCAGGTTTAGCAAGGAAAGGTGGATCTATCCCCGCTCCGGGATCTGCCGCCCGTTTGGGCCTGGTTCTCCCTAGCAGTCTCCTTACTTCCCACTCTGTGCTCTCTCTCTAGCTGGAGATGGGTTTCGGGTAGCACTCCTAGGTGACCGTTCTCCCCCGTCGGTAGCCACTGCGCGGACGCTGTCAGACTACAGCAGCCCAGGGGAAGGGGTCAGCTCTCCTCGGAGCTCCCTGGACTCTGCTCTGAACCGGCTCACATCTGGGACCTTCACTGCTGCTCCTGTCAGAGCTTCACTTTCCTGCTCCTCACTCCTCCACACTCTGCTGCAGACTGTTTACTCCTCCTTCTCTTTTCCCTTTTGTGCCTGCCTACGCCACCTAGCAACCAGATTCTCTTACCACACCCCTTGAGAGGAGATGGAGGCTTTTGGCCCCCTCCACTATTCCAGTGGAGGTGAAGGCTTTTCCCCCTCCTGGGATCCCCAGGGGTCCTCTCATAGGTACATGTGTGAGACCTGATCACTATGCGCCTGTGTAGTCACACCTCGGTCAGCCTTCTGGATTACCTGTATTGTACTGTCCCCAGCATGGGTGCAGTACTCAGTGGTGCCTGACCAGGTCAGGGGCGCCACATTCCCCCTTAGTTATCACCAGCACGTCCTCGGGCTGCAAGACAACATTTTAAAATGCATAAAACATTAAAACATGTAAAACATTTTTAAAAGCACCAGGTACCATACATCACCACCCTCCACCCACAAGTCTGTTAACCCACCCAAACCCTTTCACGTTGGCCGCGCCTTCAGCCACTTCTGGCAGGATGTAGAGGCGGCTTTCATGGTCTGGTGGTCTTCAGGGTATACCTGGCCTGGTGAAGCCGCGCCTTCAGCCACTTCTGGCAGGATCCAGAGGCGGCCTTCACAGTTGGTGCTGACCAGGTACCCTCTTTGTGGTGGAGAGCCAGGCCCCATAAACAGGCATGCTCTCTGGTTGCAGGCGAGCCAAGGCCCTATATACGGACGTGCTCCCTGGTTGCAGACGAGCCAAGCCCCTAAACAGGCTGACTGTGGTGGTGGTGCCTCTGGTGTAACTATTTACACTGCGAGAGTTTGTGGCTATAGCCAGTTCATAGCCTTAAGGTTTATTTCTCACATCAGTTTATGTGGGCACATTCTTAAACTTGTAAAACGTTGCAAAACAAACTTTTTCCAAACTGGTAACTTGCTTTACTTTACTTGAACTTTATGTGGATTCCTCTTCACCAGGGCTTGGGCCTGTAGGGCTGCGGCACCTGTTGCTTCCTTGATCTCTTTCTTCATCTGTGGTTGTCTCATCAGTAGGTCCTTTGTCTTTTCTTTCTTTGTCGCTGTCTTTCCTGTCTTCTTCTTTAGGACATGGTGCTACATCTAGCGCGTACCAGCCTCTTTCGCCTTGATGCATGGTAAACTGCACTGTGTCTCCTATTTTCAGGTTCCTTCCAGGATGTCCTCTGGGCAAATTAGCTCTGACGTCTCTCCTATTGACAAAAATGCCTTCTTTGATACCAGGTGCAACGATGAACCCGTATCCTGACTTCAGGCTAAAGTCTTCCACAATTCCTCTACAAAGGGGTCCTCTGACCTGTGCTTTGGCTCTTCTCAGGAACCGTTTTTCTTCTAGGTCTCTGGCCGTTATGTCATCTCTTTGCTCTGGGGATGGCGGAGCAGGTGACAACTGGTTTCGGCTACGGCGCCGTGTCTTGCGGGCTTGATTCTGCTGGGTGGCTGCTTCACGGCTGGCAGGCTCCCAGGTGAGGTTGCTGGATAAATCTTCCTCTTCATCCCAGCGAGAATATGGCAACATCTCCGGCTCTGGGCATGGATCCACTGCTGGTATCTCCGGGGTCAGCTCCTCAGCCTCCTGGCCTCCTCTCCCCCTTAGTTCTTCTGAGCACTCCTTCGGTGGCAGTGCTGGGGATGGGCTTTCTTCAGCAGGCCCAGGCAGGGATCTCTTTGGCATGATTGCTGCAGGAGTCGTCTTGGGGGTATGCGGAGGGAGTATGTACTGGTCCACCAACCATTGTGGAAACTTGGCCTCCATGTCAGCCTTCAGCTGCCAGTATGCGGGGTCCTCCCCCAGCGTGGGCTTTCCAGCAGGGACCTCTTTGGACTGGGGAGCGGTGTCTGCTCTGGCCTTGCAGGCCGGGGTAAATGGTGATGCAATCTTATCTTGGCGGGCCGCGCCTGGCATGGCGGCGGCCTGGTCTTGGCGGGCCGCGCCCTGCATGGCGGCGGCCTGGTCTTGGCGGGCCGCGCCCTGCATGGCGGCGGCCTGGATGGGCGTTTCTGGCGCAGCTTGGATCGGCGTCGCAGCTGCGATGGGGTCTTTGCAGGCTGGGCTGGGCGTCGCTGCCTCGATCGGAGCTTGGCGGGCCGCACCTGGCGGGGCTGCGGCCTGGTTCAGCACCTCACTTGCGGCGCGGACGAGCGTTGCTGCTGCGGTGGGGTCTCGGCGGCCCGGGCCTATCAAGGCGGCGGCCTGGGTCAGCGTCACACCTGCGGCGTGGATGAGGGTCGCGGTGGCTGCCGGTTCTTTGCGGGCCGGACTGGGCGTCACTGCAGGGACCGGGTCTTGGTGGGCCGAGCAGGGCATCGCTGCGGCGGCCTGAGCTTGGCGGGCTGCACCTGGCGTGGCTGCGGCCTGGCTCAGCGTCGCCGCGCCGGGCGCCTCTTCAGGGACTGCGGGCGTGGCAGCAGGGGTCGGGGCACTCGCGCCGGCAGGGGCATCACTGGACTCACCCATCGGTGGCAGCATCGGGGTCTGAGTCGTCACCGCCCGGTCTGGCACTCGGCGCGCGGCTCTCCCTTCATAGGCCTGAACCGCAGCAGCCATCTCCAGAAGTTCCATGCGTTCTTCTCTGATCTGCTCCACGACCCGGGTCTCCAGTCGGTCGCAGAACTGGGCCAGCTCCCGATACCACCAGGCAGCGGAGCCCGGTTCTGGGTTTCTGCGGTCAGACGCCATTTCTTCTGCGCCCTCTTCTGTACGATTTCCCAGCAGTGGACTCGTCGTTGCCTCTAGTAGCAAGCTGTTCAGTTTCCGCTCTGCCTCTTTCAGCAGCTCCTCTCCCAGCAGCAGGCTTCTGGCTCCCTTTCTGTCCCGACGTCTCTGGACGCTTCCGCTCTCTTCACAAGCGAGGTCAGAACTCTGCAGGGGATCTCTGGGTAGCCACACCTCTTCGTGGGCGGTAACTTCTTCCAGCGCGGGCTGCTGTTGTTTTTCAGCGCGCTTTTCATGGTGGCAATATGGCGGCGCTTCCAATTTTTCAAGCGGACCGCCCAGGCACATGGTCACCTGTCTGAACAGGTCTAGTCCTTATCCTGTTCGTGACGCCAGATGTGAAGCCCCACAGGTGTTGTGTCGGTGCATTACCTTCAGGGACTCCACTCAGCTGGATCTGGTCACAGGTAGGAGATCTTCTTCTTGTCGTGACGCCACTCTCAGTATTGCGGCCAGTAGGGACCGCCACTGCAGGTTGAGGGACGCCTGGGGCTGATGGTGAGTGCAGTTAGTTGGAATAGCCTCCTGAGAGTGAGGCAAGCCCCAGGGCCCTGTGTAGGTGCGTAGAACCACAAGGCGCAGAATAACTCCACACAGGCAGAATGTCTTTCAGGGTTTTTACTCACTTCAGGTGGCAGGGTGAGTAACCCGGGCGTAGCTGGGATGAACAAGGCGGGAACCAGGTATCCTTCAGGCTGACTTCTGATGGTGACTACCAACTCGCCTTCCTTAGCCCTTGGTGGTTTGGGGTGACCCCGACTTTTAGTCCCTATGGAGGTCACCCAGGGAAGTTGCTGAAGCCTCACTCCCCTTCGTTTGCCGTTTGCTTGTGGCCTGGACCAGCTCACTCCAGCTGCTTGCCTCCTGTGAGCTATGGGCCCTAACTGTGGCTACGTGGCTGCGGCTTTTGTGGTGTTGTGGTGTGGGCTTTGAGGGCCCCACACCGGCAGGTTTAGCAAGGAAAGGTGGATCTATCCCCGCTCCGGGATCTGCCGCCCGTTTGGGCCTGGTTCTCCCTAGCAGTCTCCTTACTTCCCACTCTGTGCTCTCTCTCTAGCTGGAGATGGGTTTCGGGTAGCACTCCTAGGTGACCGTTCTCCCCCGTCGGTAGCCACTGCGCGGACGCTGTCAGACTACAGCAGCCCAGGGGAAGGGGTCAGCTCTCCTCGGAGCTCCCTGGACTCTGCTCTGAACCGGCTCACATCTGGGACCTTCACTGCTGCTCCTGTCAGAGCTTCACTTTCCTGCTCCTCACTCCTCCACACTCTGCTGCAGACTGTTTACTCCTCCTTCTCTTTTCCCTTTTGTGCCTGCCTACGCCACCTAGCAACCAGATTCTCTTACCACACCCCTTGAGAGGAGATGGAGGCTTTTGGCCCCCTCCACTATTCCAGTGGAGGTGAAGGCTTTTCCCCCTCCTGGGATCCCCAGGGGTCCTCTCATAGGTACATGTGTGAGACCTGATCACTATGCGCCTGTGTAGTCACACCTCGGTCAGCCTTCTGGATTACCTGTATTGTACTGTCCCCAGCATGGGTGCAGTACTCAGTGGTGCCTGACCAGGTCAGGGGCGCCACAAAGACACTACTAGATAGCTTCCAGCAGACGTGTTCTGTCACTAAGACACTACTAGATAGCTTCCAGCAGACGTTTTCTGTCACTAAGACACTACTAGATAGCTTCCAGCAGACATTTCCTGTCACTAAGACACTACTAGATAGCTTCCAGCAGACGTTTTCTGTCACTAAGACTCTACTAGATAGCTTCCAGCAGACGTTTCCTGTCACTAAGACACTACTAGATAGCTTCCAGCAGACGTTTTCTGTCACTAAGACACTACTAGATAGCTTCCAGCAGACGTTTCCTGTCACTAAGACACTACTAGATAGCTTCCAGCAGACGTTTTCTGTCACTAAGACACTACTGGCTTCCAGCAGACGTTTTCTGTCACTAAAAGACGCTACTAGATAGCTTCCAGCAGACGTGTTCTGTCACTAAGACACTACTAGATAGCTTCCAGCAGACGTGTTCTGTCACTAAGACACTACTAGATAGCTTCCAGCAGACGTGTTCTGTCACTAAAACCCTACTAGATAACTTCCAGCAGACGTGTTCTGTCACTAAGACACTACTAGATAGCTTCCAGCAGATGTTTTCTGTCACTAAGACACTACTAGATAGCTTCCAGTAGACGTTTTCTGTCACTAAGACACTACTGGCTTCTAGCAGACGTTTTCTGTCACTAAGACACTACTAGATAGTGACAGAAAACGTCTGCTGGAAGCTATCTAGTAGTGTCTTAGTGACAGAAAACGTCTGCTGGAAGCTAAGACACTACTAGATAGCTTCCAGCAGACGTTTTCTGTCACTAAGACTCTACTAGATAGTTTCCAGCAGACGTTTTCTCTCACTAAGACACTACTAGCTTCCAGCAGATGATTTCTGTCCCTAAGACACTACTAGATAGCTTCCAGTAGACGTTTTCTGTCACTAAGACACTACTGGCTTCTAGCAGACGTTTTCTGTCACTAAGACACTACTAGATAGTGACAGAAAACGTCTGCTGGAAGCTATCTAGTAGTGTCTTAGTGACAGAAAACGTCTGCTGGAAGCTAAGACACTACTAGATAGCTTCCAGCAGACGTTTTCTGTCACTAAGACTCTACTAGATAGTTTCCAGCAGACGTTTTCTCTCACTAAGACACTACTAGCTTCCAGCAGATGATTTCTGTCCCTAAGACACTACTAGATAGCTTCCAGTAGACGTTTTCTGTCACTAAGACACTACTAGATAGCTTCCAGCAGACGTTTTCTGTCACTAAGACACTACTGGCTTCCAGCAAACGTTTTCTGTCACTAAGACACTACTAGATAGCTTCCAGCAGACGTTTTCTGTCCCTAAGACACTACTAGATAGCTTCCAGCAGACGTTTTCTGTCACTAAGACACTACTGGCTTCCAGCAGACGTTTTCTGTCACTAAAAGACACTACTAGATAGCTTCCAGCAGACGTGTTCTGTCACTAAGACACTACTAGATAGCTTCCAGCAGACGTTTTCTGTCACTAAGACACTACTGGCTTCCAGCAGACGTTTTCTGTCACTAAAAGACGCTACTAGATAGCTTCCAGCAGACGTGTTCTGTCACTAAGACACTACTAGATAGCTTCCAGCAGACGTGTTCTGTCACTAAGACACTACTAGATAGCTTCCAGCAGACGTGTTCTGTCACTAAAACCCTACTAGATAACTTCCAGCAGACGTGTTCTGTCACTAAGACACTACTAGATAGCTTCCAGCAGATGTTTTCTGTCACTAAGACACTACTGGCTTCTAGCAGACGTTTTCTGTCACTAAGACACTACTAGATAGTGACAGAAAACGTCTGCTGGAAGCTATCTAGTAGTGTCTTAGTGACAGAAAACGTCTGCTGGAAGCTAAGACACTACTAGATAGCTTCCAGCAGACGTTTTCTGTCACTAAGACTCTACTAGATAGTTTCCAGCAGACGTTTTCTCTCACTAAGACACTACTAGCTTCCAGCAGATGATTTCTGTCCCTAAGACACTACTAGATAGCTTCCAGTAGACGTTTTCTGTCACTAAGACACTACTGGCTTCTAGCAGACGTTTTCTGTCACTAAGACACTACTAGATAGTGACAGAAAACGTCTGCTGGAAGCTATCTAGTAGTGTCTTAGTGACAGAAAACGTCTGCTGGAAGCTAAGACACTACTAGATAGCTTCCAGCAGACGTTTTCTGTCACTAAGACTCTACTAGATAGTTTCCAGCAGACGTTTTCTCTCACTAAGACACTACTAGCTTCCAGCAGATGATTTCTGTCCCTAAGACACTACTAGATAGCTTCCAGTAGACGTTTTCTGTCACCAAGACACTACTGGCTTCCAGCAAACGTTTTCTGTCACTAAGACACTACTAGATAGCTTCCAGCAGACGTTTTCTGTCCCTAAGACACTACTAGATAGCTTCCAGCAGACGTTTTCTGTCACTAAGACACTACTGGCTTCCAGCAGACGTTTTCTGTCACTAAAAGACACTACTAGATAGCTTCCAGCAGACGTGTTCTGTCACTAAGACACTACTAGATAGCTTCCAGCAGACGTGTTCTGTCACTAAGACACTACTAGATAGCTTCCAGCAGACGTGTTCTGTCACTAAGACACTACTAGATAGCTTCCAGCAGACGTGTTCTGTCACTAAGACACTACTGGCTTCCAGCAGACGTTTTCTGTCACTAAAAGACACTACTAGATAGCTTCCAGTAGACGTGTTCTGTCACTAAGACACTACTAGATAGCTTCCAGCAGACGTGTTCTGTCACTAAGACACTACTAGATAGCTTCCAGCAGACGTGTTCTGTCACTAAGACACTACTAGATAGCTTCCAGCAGACGTGTTCTGTCACTAAGACACTACTAGATAGATTCCAGCAGACGTGTTCTGTCACTAAGACACTACTGGCTTCCAGCAGACGTTTTCTGTCACTAAAAGACACTACTAGATAGCTTCCAGCAGACGTGTTCTGTCACTAAGACACTACTAGATAGCTTCCAGCAGACGTGTTCTGTCACTAAGACACTACTAGATAGCTTCCAGCAGACGTGTTCTGTCACTAAGACACTACTAGATAGCTTCCAGCAGACGTGTTCTGTCACTAAGACACTACTAGATAGCTTCCAGCAGACGTTTTCTGTCACTAAGACACTACTAGATAGCTTCCAGCAGACGTTTTCTGGCACTAAGACACTACTAGCTTCCAGTAGACGTTTTCTGTCACTAAGACACTACTAGATAGCTTCCAGCAGACGTGTTCTGTCACTAAGACACTACTAGATAGCTTCCACCAGACGTGTTCTGTCACTTAAACACTGCTAGATAACTTCCAGCAGACGTGTTCTGTCACTAAGACACTACTAGATAGCTTCCAGTAGACGTTTTCTGTCACTAAGACTCTACTAGATAGCTTCCAGCAGACGTTTCCTGTCACTAAGACACTACTAGATAGCTTCCAGCAGACGTTTTCTGTCACTAAGACACTACTAGATAGCTTCCAGCAGACGTTTCCTGTCACTAAGACACTACTAGATAGCTTCCTGCAGACGTTTTCTGTCACTAAGACACTACTGGCTTCCAGCAGACGTTTTCTGTCACTAAAAGACGCTACTAGATAGCTTCCAGCAGACGTGTTCTGTCACTAAGACACTACTAGATAGCTTCCAGCAGACGTGTTCTGTCACTAAAACCCTACTAGATAACTTCCAGCAGACGTGTTCTGTCACTAAGACACTACTAGATAGCTTCCAGCAGATGTTTTCTGTCACTAAGACACTACTAGATAGCTTCCAGTAGACGTTTTCTGTCACTAAGACACTACTGGCTTCTAGCAGACGTTTTCTGTCACTAAGACACTACTAGATAGTGACAGAAAACGTCTGCTGGAAGCTATCTAGTAGTGTCTTAGTGACAGAAAACGTCTGCTGGAAGCTAAGACACTACTAGATAGCTTCCAGCAGACGTTTTCTGTCACTAAGACTCTACTAGATAGTTTCCAGCAGACGTTTTCTCTCACTAAGACACTACTAGCTTCCAGCAGATGATTTCTGTCCCTAAGACACTACTAGATAGCTTCCAGTAGACGTTTTCTGTCACCAAGACACTACTGGCTTCCAGCAAACGTTTTCTGTCACTAAGACACTACTAGATAGCTTCCAGCAGACGTTTTCTGTCCCTAAGACACTACTAGATAGCTTCCAGCAGACGTTTTCTGTCACTAAGACACTACTAGATAGCTTCCAGCAGACGTTTTCTGTCACCAAGACACTACTAGATAGCTTCCAGCAGACGTGTTCTGTCACTAAGACACTACTAGATAGCTTCCAGCAGACGTTTTCTGTCACTAAGACACTACTGGCTTCCAGCAGACGTTTTCTGTCACTAAAAGACACTACTAGATAGCTTCCAGCAGACGTGTTCTGTCACTAAGACACTACTAGATAGCTTCCAGCAGACGTGTTCTGTCACTAAGACACTACTAGATAGCTTCCAGCAGACGTTTTCTGTCACTAAGACACTACTAGATAGCTTCCAGCAGACGTTTTCTGGCACTAAGACACTACTAGCTTCCAGTAGACGTTTTCTGTCACTAAGACACTACTAGATAGCTTCCAGCAGACGTCTTCTGTCACTAAGACACTACTAGATAGCTTCCAGCAGACGTTTTCTGTCACTAAGACACTACTAGATAGCTTCCAGCAGACGTTTCCTGTCACTCTCCTCTGGTCACCAATGGAACAGATCCTTCATTTCATGACCTGATGTTTCCTGTGGCTTAAGGGCATTATATCACACAGTAACTTGTTAATTATCAGAGCAGCATGAGATAATTTCACTTCAATTGCATAAGCAAAGATAAAAGTGTTGTGAGTCCAGCACCTATCTTCCATTACCAGAGAACCATATAAAATTGAAGAAGGCGAATAGCCGAAACGTTTTATTTATAATAACCTTACTGGAAGAAAACTTTTTTTGAATAAAAATAATCAAAATAAAATTCCTCTTGAGTGCCGGAGTTACTTATACTATAGTTTCCTGTCACTAAGACACTACTAGATAGCTTCCAGCAGACGTTTTCTGTCACTAAGACACTACTGGCTTCCAGCAGACGTTTTCTGTCACTAAAAGACGCTACTAGATAGCTTCCAGCAGACGTGTTCTGTCACTAAGACACTACTAGATAGCTTCCAGCAGACGTGTTCTGTCACTAAGACACTACTAGATAGCTTCCAGCAGACGTGTTCTGTCACTAAAACCCTACTAGATAACTTCCAGCAGACGTGTTCTGTCACTAAGACACTACTAGATAGCTTCCAGTAGACGTTTTCTGTCACTAAGACACTACTAGATAGCTTCCAGCAGACATTTCCTGTCACTAAGACACTACTAGATAGCTTCCAGCAGACGTTTTCTGTCACTAAGACTCTACTAGATAGCTTCCAGCAGACGTGTTCTGTCACTTAAACACTACTAGATAACTTCCAGCAGACGTGTTCTGTCACTAAGACACTACTAGATAGCTTCCAGTAGACGTTTTCTGTCACTAAGACACTACTAGATAGCTTCCAGCAGACATTTCCTGTCACTAAGACACTACTAGATAGCTTCCAGCAGACGTTTTCTGTCACTAAGACTCTACTAGATAGTGTCACGCTCCCCGGGTCCTCGGCTCCCCTCCCCGGGTCCTCTGCCCCGCTCCCCGGGTCCTCTGCCCCGCTCCCCGGCTCACCTGCCACGCTCCCCGCTCTCCAGCCTCCGGTGCCCGTCCTTCCCAGGTTCCCTGGCCTCCGATCCCGGCGTCTGACGGCTTCCCAGGCCCTGGCCGGCTCCCCTGCGTCCTCCCCTCAGCCTCCTTCCCTGGCTTCTGGCACCCGGGCGGCGCGCATGCGCATTAGGGCGCGCGCGCGGTCACTGACCCTTTCTTAAAGGGCCAGCGTCCATTAACAGGAAATGAAGCTAAACAGGTACAGGGTATATAAGGGTTTATTGTCCAAGGGGGCGGGGCCTGATCTTCGTGTTTTCCAAGCTAGGAGTCAGGTCTCCTTGTGTCTTTGTGCCATACTCACGTATCTCTCTTCTAGAGCTGATCCTGCCTCGCCATCCGGTTCTGCTGAATCCCGAACCCCGCACGCTGTCCGTCTGCCATCTGACAGTCCGTACCATCTCGGATCCCTGCGGTGACCTGTCATCTCGCTCCACAAGGTTCCGGACCCTGCCTGACATCATCTCGGCTTCCGAACCTGAGCTACGTCACCCGGACTACCATCTGTGACTCCGTGGTCCCAGGGACTTCTCCGTTACCTTCATGTGCACGGACTGTTCTGCTATCCATAGTGCTTCAGCTACCGGACTCCTACCACCATCTTAGAGTTCGGCCCAGTGGATCCACCTCCTGGGTCTGCCCGACCGCCTGGCCCTGACAGTAAGATCAGGCCATGGATCCCGCTGCAGCACTAGCGGCCTTGCAAGAGGAACTCCAACGCCAGCGTGAAGTCCAGACCCGCATGCTGAACTTTATGACTTCCGTGGACACCCGCCTGAATACGTTACAAGCGGCAGTTACGCCTTCAGCATCCCGGGCCTCCACTAGTCAATCCACGGCTCCCGCACCCGTGGCCGCCTCTTCGGATGCTTCCCGACTCCGTTTGGCTTCACCACCTCGTTATGCCGGAGATCCCAAGACCTGCAGGGGCTTCATAAACCAATGTTCCCTTCATTTCACGCAGCTGCCACATTTGTTCACCTCCGACCAAGCCAAGGTCGCCTTCATAATGTCCCACCTAGAGGGCGAGGCACTGGCGTGGATGAACCCCTTGTGGGAGAAGGAGGACCCTATGACCAAGGATCTTCAAGAGTTCCTGCAGGCCTTCCGCAGCACCTTTGACGAGCCGGGACGCGCCTCTGCGTCTGCTTCATCCCTTCTCCGCTTACGTCAAGGAACACTGACGGTGGGCCAATACGCCATCCGTTTCCGCACGTTGGCTTCAGAACTCGGGTGGAATAATGAGGCCCTAACAGCCGCCTTCTGGGAAGGTCTCTCGAGTCGCATCAAAGATGAGTTGGCGGGTCGTGACGTGCCCTCCACCCTAGATGCCCTGATTGCCCTAGCAACTCGAGTGGACATTCGTTTTCAGGAGCGCTCCAAGGAGCTGTCTCGTGAGAGACGTCCGGTACGGCATTCTTCTCCTCCACAGAAACCCTCCACACCTCAGTCATCATCAGCTGGGATTCCCGTCCACGAGCCCATGCAGATCGACCGAGTACGGCAGTCTGAACAACGTCGAGCAGAGCGACTCGCCAAGGGTCTCTGCTTTTACTGCGGAGAGGGCACTCACCTCCTACGCTCCTGTCCGGAAAGGCCGGGAAACTCCAAAGCCTAGGGTTGGTAGGAGAGGCCAACCTAGGTGCTGGGACTCTCTCAGACCCGGTTACGTGGACTGTGCAAGTAACAACGGGAGAGACGCGTTTCACGGCTGAGGCATACCTCGATTCCGGGGCAGCAGGCAATTTCATCCAGCAAGCCACGGTGGACAAGTACCAGCTGCCTGTTACTCCACTTGACAAACCCCTCGTGATAGCCTCTGTGGATGGGAGACCCCTCTCTGATACCATCTCCTGGGTCACCAGGCCGGTCAAACTGCGTATCGGTGCCCTTCACACCGAGAACATCGCTCTCTACGTCCTCCCACACATGTCCCATCAAATCCTGCTGGGACTTCCCTGGTTGCGGACACACGAACCATCAGTCAGCTGGGGCACTGGCGAAATCACCCGATGGGGCTCTGCCTGTCATGAGAAATGTCTGAAGTCCATACAACCCATCCGACGACCTCCGGTTCCAGAGAACCTACCGGAACTGCCCTCGGCCTATTGGTCCTTCGCAGACGTTTTTGACAAAAAGGAGTCTGAAGTACTTCCGCCACACCGTCCCTACGATTGCGCCATCGACCTGCTCCCCGGAACAACACCACCTCGAGGACGGATATATCCGTTGTCTCCAGCCGAAACCAGAGCCATGTCTACCTACATCACAGAGAGCCTGGCAAGGGGATTCATCCGGAGATCCTCCTCTCCTGCGGGAGCAGGCTTCTTCTTCGTTAAGAAGAAAGAGGGTGACCTACGCCCATGCATTGACTACCGGGGTTTGAATCAGATCACCATAAAAAACAAGTACCCCCTGCCGCTCATCCCCGAATTGTTCGACCGGCTCAGAGGAGCCCGTGTGTTCACCAAACTGGATCTTCGGGGTGCCTACAACCTAGTTCGTATCCGCTCTGGGGACGAATGGAAGACCGCGTTTAATACTCGCGATGGGCACTATGAATACTGCGTAATGCCCTTCGGTCTGTGTAACGCTCCTGCCGTATTCCAAGAATTGGTGAACGACATTTTCCGGGACCTCCTCTACATCTGTGTAGTAGTTTATCTGGATGACATCCTTGTCTTCTCTCCGGACCTCCAGACCCACAGAGAGAACGTACGGCTGGTTCTACAGAGACTGAGAGAGAATCGTCTCTACGCCAAATATGAGAAGTGTGTCTTTGAGCAGTCTTCTCTCCCTTTCCTGGGATACATCATCTCGGGTACAGGGCTGCAGATGGATCCAAAGAAGGTCTCCTCCATTCTCAACTGGCCTCCCCCTTCTGGACTGAAGGCAATCCAACGGTTCCTGGGATTCGCCAACTACTACCGCCAGTTTATACCTCACTTCTCTGCCCTGACTGCTCCTCTCTCCGCCTTGACCAAGAAGGAGGCTAATCCAAAGGACTGGTCACCTGCGGCCGACGCCGCGTTTTGCTCTCTGAAGCGAGCATTTGCCTCCTCTCCTGTACTCCACCGACCGGAGTTAAACCGCCAGTTCACCTTGGAGGTGGATGCCTCCTCCTCAGGAGCCGGAGCAGTGCTCCTGCAGAAGTCCTCCTCCGGGAAGATGGTGACTTGCGGTTTTTTCTCCAAGAGCTTCTCAGCGCCTGAACGCAATTACACCATCGGTGACCGAGAGCTATTGGCGGTCAAACTGGCTCTGGAGGAGTGGCGCTACCTCCTGGAAGGAGCAGTGTACCCCGTGATTATCTACACGGACCACAAGAACCTGGAATACCTTCGGTCCGCTCAGCGACTGAACCCACGGCAAGCCAGGTGGTCCTTATTCTTTGCCAGGTTTGATTTCCAGCTCCATTTCCGACCCGCGGACAAGAATGTACGCGCTGATGCCCTGTCTAGGTCTCTCATGCCCATGGAGCAGGAGGAAGAGAGTACCCAACCTATCATCTCTCCTAGCAAGATTATTCCGGTGGCTCCTGTCACCCTGGCCCAGATACCGCCCGGGAAGACCTATGTCTCTGAGACCGACAGGCAAAAAGTCTTACACTGGGGTCATGCCTCAAAAACAGCCGGTCATGCAGGTCAGAAGAGAACATGGGGTGCGATTGTACGCCATTACTGGTGGCTATCCCTTCGCACGGACGTCGCTGCTTTCGTCTCTGCCTGCCCCTCTTGTGCCAGGAACAAGACGCCCAAGCACCTGCCATATGGCCGTCTTCTGCCTCTGCCTATACCCTCAGTTCCATGGCAACACATAGCGATGGACTTTATTACGGACTTGCCATTATCCTCCGGGCACACAGTCATATGGGTCGTGGTGGACCGGTTCTCCAAAATGGCTCACTTCGTCCCTATGGCCGGACTGCCCTCTGCTCAGGAACTCGCGGAAGCCTATATACATCACATCTTCCACTTGCATGGCTTTCCATCCCACATCGTGTCCGACAGAGGAACTCAGTTCACCTCCCGCTTCTGGAGGGCGCTCTGCAAACATCTGGGAGTGACTCTGGACTTTTCTTCTGCTTACCATCCTCAGTCTAATGGCCAAGTGGAGAGGGTCAATCAAATCTTGACCTCCTTCTTGCGTCACTATGTCAACGCCCATCACGACGACTGGTCCACGCTTCTGCCTTGGGCTGAATTCTCCCATAACCACCACATCAGTGAGTCGTCCTCCAAGTCTCCCTTCCATGTCGTTTACGGACTTCAGCCCTCCATCCCGTTGCCTTTATCCCCTTCTTCGGATGTCCCTGCTGCTGATACTGTAGCCCGTGACTTCGCTACCATTTGGGACTCTGTCAAGGCGTCCCTTGGGCGCGCTTCCCAGCGGATGAAGAAACACGCCGACAAGAGGCGCCTGGACCCTCCGTGTTTCTCTCCTGGTGACCTGGTCTGGCTTGCTTCCCAGTACATCCGATTGAAGATACCTTCCTACAAGCTGGGTCCTCGCTACATCGGGCCGTTTAAGGTCCTCAGCAAGATCAATGAGGTCTCCTA